>NC_056733.1:376999243-377038453 GCF_019279795.1 Protopterus annectens
TTTTTCTAACAGATACAAAACTTATTCAAAAATAGATAGGGTCTTTATTTCTAACCAGATGGTAACAGATTTAATTAATTCCAAAATCATTTCATGTCCTATATCTGATCATAACTCAATTGTTTTTGAATTAATGATACAAAATACTCATAATGTTCAGATCAAAAGGATACCAGCATACTTAACTCAGCTAAAAGACTATAAAGAATATATACTTTCAGAAGTACAACATTTTCTAGACATAAATAATACTCCTGAAGTCTCCATTGTCTATGTTTGGGATGCCTTAAAATCATATCTATATGGACAAAGTATCAGATGGTATAATAACAAAAGGAAATCTTGGGATAAGGAATTGTTAGATATTCAAAGTAAACTAGACTCTTATAAACATAATAATAAAGAAAATATTATGGACAAGAAAGTTATTGAAGAAATAAACAAACTAAATGAGAAATACAAAGAAATTTTAACTCATAAAGTTAAAATAACTTTAGAGAAATACAAGTTTTGGTCTTATTCAATAAGCCCCAAATACTTACATAGAATTAAAAATAAAACAAAAAGATTGAATAAACAAAACCATATCAAAGAAATCTTTTCTCTAAGGAAAAAGAATGTTTCTAGTATACCAGAAATACTGGATGAATTTAGAAATCACTTTCACAAGATTAACCATAACAACATTAACATGGAACCTAAAGATAAAATAAAGGAGTTTATAACCACAAACATGAATAAAAAGCTTAATAAACAACAGATTAAACTATTGGACAAGAGTATTTCATATACAGAAGTTATTACACAAATAAATAAGCTTAAATCAAACAAAGCACCGGTAATGATGGTATTATACCAGAGATATGTAAAATCCTTTCTAAAACTACATATTCATTAATACATAAGGTTTTTATTCTGGCCCAAACTGAGTTAATAACCCCCATCTTGGCAATATACATTTATTTCACCAATTTTAAAACCTAATAAAGATCCAACTAGATGTTCTTCATATCGACCCATCTCATTACTTAATGTTGATTATAAAATGTTTATGAGTATTTTTGCTGATAGATTGAAGACAATTATCGGCATTATAGACATAGATCAGACGGGCTTCATTGTAAATAGAAATACTTTTGATAATATAAGAAGAACTTTAACATTAATTGATTTTGCAAATAGGAAAAAGAAAGATTTAACACTTATTAGTCTTGATATAGGTTCAGCATTTGATTCAGTAAGTTGGGACTATCTGTTTACCTTACTGAAGTGCACAAATTTCTCTGATGCATTTGTAAATTTAATTGAGCATTTATACAAAGGAACGCTGGCTTATATTAAGGTAGGAACATATGTTTCACAAAATATACCCATTCTTAAAGGTACAAAGCAAGGATGTCCACTTTCTCCACTATTATTCACTTTAGTAATGGAGCCTTGGGCTAATTTGATTAGAAACAGTACTGACATAGAGGGTTTTGAAATAGAAGAAAATACAACATCAAAAATTCAACTTTTTGCAGATGATGTTCTAATTACATCAGCAGGATCTAATTGTTCTATGCAGTCTTTATTTGATAAAATGATGAATTTTAAAAGTATTTCTGGTTTAATATTCAATGAAGAAAAACTAAAATACTACCTATATATACACGAAAAAATACTCTCATTAGTGATTTTACTAAATATGTACCCAACTCAGGTCAGATAACTTATTTAGGTATAATACTATCTAAATATATTAAATCTATTATATATAATAACTATAATACCTGTTTTCTTAATATACAAAATATTTTTAATACCTGGAATAATATGTTTTTTTACTATGGAGGAGAGACTTACAATTATTAAAATGATAATATTCCCCAAGATTTTATACTTAATACAATCAATAATACTTTCACCTACAAAAATAACTATCAAGAAACTGAATACACTAATGTTAAATTTCTTATGGCACCTAATAGACCTAGGATTGCATTAAAGAAACATACTAATAGCTGGTCTCAAGGGGGTATTTCTTTTCCAGACTTTAATTTATATATTATCTCTTCTATTATAAAAGTTATTACTTTATTAATAGATCGGTCATATGTCATAAAATGGAAAGATTATTGGGAGCTAATTAGTATGCACTTCATGAAAATCTCCTTAACACATAAAAATATGATTATAAATAACTCCATGTTGTGGTTGCTAAAGGAATTTTGTACTTCACCTATTACACCTAAACATATGGTCTGTTACCCATTAAATATTATTATTAGTTATCGTAACTTTATATTCATGCACCCTAAGTATAGGGAATGGAATTTTATTGTATTCCCTATAATTTATACTCAGGGTATGCTTATGTCATCTACTTCTGAAGGAGCTCATTTAGCTATAGATAATAATCTAAAGTACTGGTATCAGCTGATATCTGATAATAAAGTTAAAATCTAGATTTCTTAAAACAAGAATTTGATCTAAGAGAAACTTGCTGGTTAGAGGTTCAGATCTTTAGACAACATCTCATTGATAGAATAGATCTAATGTCTATAACAGTTAAAGAATCTATTCCAAAACTGATTGATTACTTGATAATAAATTTACAGCATAAAGTTTCTGATAAAGGTAAACTTTCATATATACATAAAATTATCAGACAAGAAACTTTTTACAATGTAGATTCATACTGGAATTATTTCACCTCTATTAATGGGGACCCACCAACTCAACAAGATAAACAATATATATTGGAATCTGCTTATAGAACTACATCTTCCATTGTCTGGAGACTTTATACATGGAAATTTTTACCTAGATCTTTTTATACACCTTTGATGATGAATAAAATTAATAATAAAGATAATCTATGTAAGAGATGTAATGTAGAAATTAATGCTTACTGGGCTCATATGTTTTATGACTGTATGAAGTTGAAAGAATACTGGAAGTCAATTAATGAATTTTTGCAGGCTCTCTTTACAGATAATTTCATTATTTCTAAGTCTCTTATATTATTCAACACACCTGTACCTCAATGTGTTAAAAGATTAAGCTTCCCTTGTTATGGTCTATCCTAGCAGTGGCTAGGAAAATAATAACTAGAAATTGGATTTCAGATACACCTCCTTCGTTCAATGAATTTAAAAATGTTATGAATATAATGTGTCATATGGAAATAAGCACAATTAGAATGAGAACAACTAGAAAAACATCACATTTTATTGTATGGGATAATTTACAAAATTTGTTAAAAAAATTCTAATTTCAATAGCACAGTATTTTAGTTTAATTAATTGATCTGATTGTAGTGGATGTCTTTGTAAATACTTTAGTTGTTTTGTTGAATATTATAATAATACCTATTTTTAATTATTTGTATAAAATTGTTATGATATTTCTCTTATATGTTAAAACAATAAACTTGTTTTAAAAAAAGAAAAAAAAAAAGAATTAACAGATGAATTAACAGTAGCAATAAGTAGCAAATATATTGAAATAAAAAGTTAACAAAGTACAATTGTGCAAACCCTATTTACCTGTAACAGCAGATGTTCGTAGAACACACTGCCTTGCTGGCATATGTGTAGCAGTATCCTGCTACCCACTCTTTGACAGTCTACCAAAGCTCAGATCCCCTCCCACTGCCTGTTTGTGGCTATGATGGACCAATCACCTGGCAGTACAGGGACTGCCTTTCAGACCCACATACAGAACCTTTTCAGTTTTCTAGGGTCCAGAAGAAGTGAAGATGAAAACGCATAACTCAATGGCAACTCCTAAGCCACAATATGTACATGCAAAAAAAGGGTGATGGTGGGAGGGTAATGCTAGTAAGTCAGTGTGTTCAATGAACATCTAATATTACAGGTAAGTAAGACTTAAGCAATCTAGGCAGCATCTGCACTTGTTCCTCCTCAGTAGAAGCTGAATGATGAGACTGACACTTCTGAAAAGTCAGATTCCAAATCAAGATCCTTGGCTGGTTGAACAGGGGTGTGATCCTGGAGTTACTCATAACCCAGGTATGCATCCCATAATCAAGTGCCTGAACAATGGATCTAGCCATCGTCACCACGTGAAGTGGAAACCAAGTCAGAGACTGTTGTCCTGCAACACAGTGGGTCTTCTGCCTCTTTTTTGTTTGCATTACACTAGAATGAGAATCCATGGGGAGAGGTGTATCAATACTGACAACAGATTCTGGACCCCTGACTTCCCCTGCACCTAAAGAGTTTGGTTCTCCCACACCTAAACCAGGCACTGGTATAGCCCCAGTGAATGTGTCTGAATGTTGTGTCATGGACAGCTGTGGTACTAATATTGGGGGATCTGGAGGCAAAACAAGTTGAGAGGACTGATAACTTGCTTAAGACTACTGCAGAGTCACAAGCTGTATGTAGGCTGTGTCATATTTCCTGAATTATTTCTGTTTTGTAGGTGCACAAGGGGTAGATGGTGGTGGGGCACCATATCTGAAACCATCAAGTCAGGGCCAATAAGCTATCCAGGTCAATACCAAATATGCCCACAGTCAGCTCAGTAAAAGGATGAACAAATCATAATATACTCTTCTAAGTAGCAATCTTAAGACTATTTCTGTAGGGATACTATTCTGAACACTGTATTGAGAAAATGACAATATTTTCAGTAACACAGTTCAAATCACAAAATACAGGTCACAAAATCTCACCAATTTTAACAAATAAATGCTAGTTTCAGTACCAAATGAATAGAAATACAGCCTAAAAATATTAAGCACGAAATAAATCATAAACTGGTGAAAAATTCCTGTCAGTAATGATTACCATATAAAATGGTATCAAAAACAATTTGATGCCAAAAATCAAGATTTAAATGAAATAACAAAAAAAAAAAAAAAAAAACAAAAACTACTTGAATAAAAAAGAAGCAAGTGGAGTGGTAGGAGAAAGCTAGAAAAAGCTAATAAAATTCACGTATCGTCACTGCAACAAATCCGTTTATTTGGTAAGCGCTTTCGGTGGTACAAATAATCCACCTTCTTCAGACCAACAACAATCTCTAACAAATGCATATATATATACTCCTATTACTCAGTTAATAATTTACCCTATAAAATCAATCAATTAACCAATGAATAAATGAAATGCATTGTTTAAATAAATGATCATAAAAAATCTTCTCTTGATAAACACACAATATTACGATGCTGTAAACCATGCTAAACTCACAAAACTTTTTTTAAAAATATATATCATAATGAATTACATGATGAATGCTACTAGGAATTACTTAGAAAAATCTACAATGATCAATATTACATTTAATAACCTTACCAGAGATACACACAAAAATTAATTGATAACCAAATAATAAATGTTATCTTAAAAGAATACAAAAACATATGTTTATATTTTATGCATATATACAAATATGAATGTAAAAATTATATCATATGAATTTATATAATCAATTAAAATAAATTAAAATACATATAATAACTATGTGCTGGTCAGGAACAACTATCTAAACATTATTGAAATACTATATAGATAAAAATTGATATATGAATAAAAACTGGTTGATAATGCATACCATAATTGAAACACAATATATATATTATGTTAATAACCTTATATATGAAATTAATAATTTATCTATTTAATGCTTTCAATTTTAAAACACTTTTAATGGAAACATAATCATTTAGACCGGGGAAGATATATGCAGCAGTTTTAATTTGCCAATGCAACTCATTCTGTTCTAATAGAAGTTGCCAAGGCCCCCCTCTCGGATCTAAAGATGTCTGATATACAACTAAAAATAAAAACTCATGAGTTGAAAATTGCAAAATATGTCTTGCAAGAGCATTGTTGACATCCCCTTTACTAACTGCATAATAATGCTCGTATATTCTCTGTCTTAGTTTCTGCTCGGTCTTCCCTATATAAAATGAGGGACAAACTTGACAGCATGCTACATATATAACAGTTTTAGACTCACAATTAAAATAGCCATTAATTGTGTACTCCTTGTGATTAATGTTAACAATAGTAGTCACCTGGATGTACTTGCATTGTGTGCAATGCCCGCATTTGCGCATACCTTTATATGTCTGTTGGTTCTGTCCTTGATTATTTTTCTTGTACTTCTCCAACATATTCTTAAGATTCAGACCCCTCCTAAAAGTAAAGTGAGGTCTGATGCCTAGCTTAGTACAGATAGATGGTTCTTCCAAAATAACTGCCCAATTTTTAATAAAAATCTCCTTGACTCTTGTAGTGTTAGATGAAAAAGTGGACAAGAAACTGAGATGTAATGGTATGTCTTCCTCGACAATTATATCATTCTGTCGTGCAATTTGACTAATATTAAAAACAACATCATCCACACGAGCCCTACTGGACAAAATAGGTTTAAACAAACCAATTGATCTCTTGTTTTTTACTTCTTTTACTATCTCAAGAAGTAATTTAATAGGATACCCCCTACACAGGAACATGGACTTTAACTTTTCACATTCCAAGTCAAAATCTACATCTTCAGTGACCATCCTTGCAGCCCTCACCATCTGGCCTTTGACAACTGCTTTCTTCTGATGGTGAGGATGTTCACTAGTGTAATACAAGAATGCATTGGAGTAGGTGGGTTTCCTATAAACAGAAGATTTATACTGCTTGTTATACCTATCATTGCACAGTTCCACATCTAAGTATGTTATACTATCCACCCCTACTTCATAAGTAAATTCAAGAAAGTCAGTTTTATTTGTGATATGCTGTATGAATCCTACAATTAAATTGATATCACCCTGCCATACCAGGCACATGTCGTCCTGGTATCTGGTATACCAAAAAACAAGAGATCAATTGGTTTGTTTAAACCTATTTTGTCCAGTAGGGCTCGTGTGGATGATGTTGTTTTTAATATTAGTCAAATTGCATGACAGAATGATATAATTGTCGAGGAAGACATACCATTACATCTCAGTTTCTTGTCCACTTTTTCATCTAACACTACAAGAGTCAAGGAGATTTTTATTAAAAACTGGGCAGTTATTTTGGAAGAACCATCTATCTGTACTAAGCTAGGCATCAGACCTCAATTTACTTTTAGGAGGGGTCTGAATCTTAAGAATATGTTGGAGAAGTACAAGAAATATAATCAAGGACAGAACCAACAGACATATAAAGGTATGCGTAAATGCGGGCATTGCACACAATGCAAGTACATCCAGGTGACTACTATTGTTAACATTAATCACAAGGAGTACACAATTAATGGCTCTTTTAATTGTGAGTCTAAAGCTGTTGTATATGTAGCATGCTGTCAAGTTTGTCCCTCATTTTATATAGAGAAGACTGAGCGGAAACTAAGACAGAGAATATATGAGCATTATTATGCAGCTAGTAAAGGGGATGTCAACAATGCTCTTGCAAGACATATTTTGCAATTTCCAACTCATGAGTTTTTATTTTTAGTTGTATATCAGACATCTTTAGATCTGAGAGGGGGGCCTTGGCAACTTCTATTAGAACAGAATGAGTTGTATTGGCAAATTAAAACTGCTGCATATATCTTCCCCGGTCTAAATGATTATGTTTCCATTAAAAGTGTTTTAAAATTGAAAGCATTAAATAGATAAATTATTAATTTCATATATAAGGTTATTAACATAATATATATATTGTGTTTCAATTATGGTATGCATTATCAACCAGTTTTTATTCATATATCAATTTTTATCTATATAGTATTTCAATAATGTTTAGATAGTTGTTCCTGACCAGCACATAGTTATTATATGTATTTTAATTTATTTTAATTGATTATATAAATTCATATGATATAATTTTTACATTCATATTTGTATATATGCATAAAATATAAACATATGTTTTGTATTCTTTAAGATAACATTTATTATTTGGTTATCAATTAATTGTGTGTATCTCTGGTAAGGTTATTAAATGTAATATTGATCATTGTAGATTTTTCTAAGTAATTCTAGTAGCATTCATCATGTAATTCATTATGATATATTTAAAAGTTTTGTGAGTTTAGCATGGTTTACAGCATCGTAATATTGTGTGTTTATCAAGAGAAGATTTTTATGATCATTTATTTAAACAATGCATTTCATTTATTAATTGGTTAATTGATTGATTTTATAGGGTAAATTATTAACTAATTGAGTAATAGGGTATATATATGCATTTGTTAGAGGTTGTTCTTGGTCTGAAGATGGATTATTTGTACCACAAAGCTACCAAATAAACGGATTTGTTGCAGTGACGATACGTGAATTTTATTAGCTTTTTCTAGCTTTCTCCTACCACTCCACTTGCTTCTTTTTTATTCAAGATTTAAATGAAAGAAATCATTTAAAATGCTATAATTCTGCTCAATTGTCTCAGATAATCATAACCATAACCTCAAAGAAATAACTGCAATATCAGCAAGTTTTCCTGCCAAAACTTCCAAATGAAGTTTTTAGACAAGAGCATAAGTCTTACTGCTCTAGTCAAAGTAACAACAGAAGCACACACAAAATTTCTAATAAAAAAACATTGAAAGCAGCAAAATACATTATTCAATCATTGACAGTAAACGGTAAAAGGAAATAAAACCCAAAAGGTTTTCTTAGCTGAGCTCAGCAGCTGAAAATCTGGAGACAGAAGCAGTCTTCTCAGGGATCCTTCTCTTACTATGCCAGTAGAAAACCAAAAGGGTTCTCTCCGTGGGTCTGAAAGGCAGTCCCCCTGTTCTTATGTGATTGGTCCATCACACCCACAGACAAGCAGAGGGAGGAGCTCTGAGCTTTGGTAGACTGTCAAAGATAAGGTAGCAGGGTACTACTATCCATATTCCCATAAAGCAGTGCGCTTGTTGACACACACACACACACACACACACACACACACACACACACACACACACACACACACACACACACACACACGCACACTTTGAGATATATTTACACACACGCGCGCGCACACACACACACGCACATATATATATATATATATATATATATACATATATATATAAAATAAAACAGAAAGAAATCAAATGAATATAATAATAAAGTGGAAGGGAAGCACAGTGTGATTCCTACAGCTGGCACTAAAGGGCTGAACAACTGACATCCTGCGACAGGGATTAGGCTTCCTCTAATAGGTGGGGTGTAGCCATTCCCTTATCACAGAGAGTCAGAGGAGGGAATTATGAGTTTTGGAAAGCTGCCAGTATAGGTTTGTACATGCATAGAACCTACATTCTACTAAGAACGTGAATCCTGAGCATCTAAGCCATAGAAGCCAGATTTTACTTCAGTGGAAACTGCAGCCAAGCATTCCCCATACTTTTCACAATTTGTCAGGATAAACTTTAGAATATAAGCCTGACATTTTAAAATTCTAAAATTAAGACTGCAGTCATATTCATATTCCCCAAAATTATTAATAACTTTACTATCCTTATCATAAGGGGAAGGATTAGAATTAACAGTATGACTGGCAACAGCTGGATTAACTAAAGCTCAGGTTTGATATTACTGCATAAAAACCTGAAACACTGAGGAACTTTGTACATTCTATATGCTTTTGTTGAGACAGCAGCTTAGCTGTCAAGAAAATTACAGGCTGAGACAAACATGTCCTCCGATGCTGACAAAGGTGGGGGGGGGGGGGATTCCAGATGTAGCAAATCTTTTAGTTATGTACTCACCATAACTTCAGATGTTTGGGATCCATCTCGCCTACATTCTGACTGATGGGTTCGGAGCCGATCCCTCGGCTCCGACTCGGCACGCTTATGCCAAAGAGCGAAGTCTCTTATTGGCTGAGCTTACTATATCCCAGGATGCACCACTACCAGTCCCCCAGATCTAGTTTGTCCGCATACATGCACACACGCATACCCTGCTTATATAACATCGTCAGATGAAACAAGATAAAACAGTTGAACTCAAAACCGTTCAATCTCTTCTGATCTGCAAGGCAGGGGGAAGGAGGGTGGGTATTAGGAATGTAGGCGAGATGGATCCCAAACATCTGAAGTTATGGTGAGTACATAACTAAAAGATGTTATGTGATCCTATCTCGCCTACATTCTGACTGATGGGACAGCGTCCCTAGCACCTGAATCCTGGGTGGCTCACTGGAAAACACTCC
This sequence comes from Protopterus annectens, assembly GCF_019279795.1. NCBI lineage: Eukaryota > Metazoa > Chordata > Ceratodontiformes > Protopteridae > Protopterus > Protopterus annectens. The sequence goes on from NC_056733.1 coordinate 377,009,395, forward strand.
TGAGTACCGTGGAACCAAATGATGCTCATCCTTTAGATGCCACATCCAATTTGTAATGGGAAATGAAAGTGTGCGGGTTGGACCAAGTAGCCGCAGCACAAATTTCCGATATAGCGAGCTTGGAATGAAAGGCTATAGAAGTAGCCATAGCTCTGGTAGAATGAGCTTTGATAGATGTTGTAAGTTGCTTATTCGAAGAAGAATAGGCCTGAGTTATGCAATCTCTGATCCATTTTGAGATAGTAGCTTTTGTGATGGTTTGGCCCAATTTATTATCTGAGAAGGACACAAACAACTGGTCTGACTTACGAAGTTGCTGAGTCCTGTCTAAATAGAAGCGTAATTGCCTGTGAACATCCAATTTATGGAGAGTGTATTCTGCTTCATTGGAGAATTTTGGAAAGAAAACTGGTAGCTCTAGAGATTGTTGAAGACAGAAACTAGAACAGACCTTTGGGACAAAGGATGGATTAGGCCTAAGTGATACTCTATCCTTGTGGAAAATCAAGTACGGTGGCTTAATAGACAGGGCTTGAAGCTCTGAAACTCTTCTTGCAGAAGTAATAGCCACTAAGAATGCCGTTCTCCAAGACAGATATTTTAACTCGCATGTAGCAGCCGGTTCGAAAGGGGAGATGTTAATGCGCGAAGCACCAAATCAAGATCCCACGGAGGTGCAGGATGAAAAACTGGTGGTCTTAATAGACTCGCACCTTTAATGAACGTTTTGCATAGTCTGCTGCTCATCAAAGGAGGATCCGTGGATTCGTGGAATTTAGAGATAGCCGCTAGTTGGACTTTAATAGTTGAGACAGAAGATCCCTGATTAAACAGGGATGTTAAGAATTTCAAAACCTCTGGGACAGGAGCAGTGATAGGGTCTAAGCCCTTGAGTTGAGCCCAGATAGCAAACCTCTTCCACTTACTGAGGTACAATTTGTTAGTGGTGGGTTTGTGGGCCGAAGATAAAATGTGAACAACTTCCGGGTCTAGTGTGTGCCTTCTAACTAAGGTCGGAAGTGGAGGAGCCAAGCTGTCAATTTCAAAGATTGAAGGGACTGATGCCAATGTCCCGACTGATGGATTAGCAAGTCCGGAATCAGGTCTAAGGTCCACGGATCGTCCACTGCATGCTTCTTCAGGTAAGGAAACCATATCTGACGAGGCCAGTATGGGGCAATCAGAATCATTGAAGACCCCAGTTGAGAAGCTTTTGAATAACTTTGGGAAGAAGTGGAATTGGAGGAAAGGCATAAAGTAGCCCTGTTGGCCAAGGTTGTGCTAGAGCATCCATGGCTGGTACTTCCTGATGTGGGATCAAGGAGAAGAACCTTTGGCACTTGGTGTTTGTGGAGTTGCAAATAGGTCGCAGCACGGTCCCCATCTCTTGAAAACCTGGGCTGCTACTGTGCGGTTTAGAGACCACTCGTGAGGAGAGAGAATTGTCCTGCTTAATTTGTCCGCCAATACATTTGACTTTCCGGGATGTGGGTCGCTACCAAGAAGCGGTTGGTAGCTACAGCCCATTCCCACACTCTCATGGCCTCTCTGCAAAGGGGTACGATCTGGTCCCTCCTTGTTTGTTCAGATACCAGACCACCGACATGTTGTCTGTGTGGATGGCGATGATGCCCTGAGGAAGAAACTTGTGTAAGGCCTGTAGGGATAGAAGTACAGCCCTCATCTCCAACACGTTGATGTGGAGAAGAGCTTAGATCTGGAAGCCAGGAGCCCTGAACTAGCCTGCCCAGACAATGCCCCCCACCCTATCTGGGAGGCATCTGTCGTCAGGGTAACCACTGGAGGGGGGAGAACAAAGGGTTTTCCTTGATCCAAGTTGGATGTCTGAAGCCACCAGCGAAGGTCCCTTTGCATATTTCCGTAATCATGATGTGATGATTGAGGGGAAGATCCTGAAAGGACCATTGAGTTGACAAGAGCCACTGAAGAATCCTCATGTGTAATCTTGCTAGAGGAACTAAAAGAACTGTGGCAGACATTGAGCCTAAAACCTGTAGAACCATCCTGGCTGGGGCTTTGGATCTCGAGATCAGAGCTTGAACTTGGCCCTGTAAAGTTCGGATCCTTTCGGCAGGAAGAAAGACGCGCATCAATCTTGAGTCTATCTCTGCTCCTATAAACTTTATGCGTTGAGAGGGCAGCAAGACAGACTTTGACCAATTGAATGTAATCCCCAGGGAAACACCCAGGAGATGGTGGCTTTGAGGTTGTCCATTAGTAGATGCCTGGTGGTGGCAGTCAGGAGCCAGTCGTCGAGATAGGGAAACACTTGGAATCCAAGACTTCTCAGGTGAGCCGTCACTACTGCCAAACACTTGGTGAACACCCTGGGGGCTGTGGTGAGACCAAAGGGCAGAGCAAAATTGGTAATGACTGACTCCCAGGCTGAAGCGCAGATACCTTCTGGACGCCTGATGTATCGGTATGTGATAATAGGCGTCCTTGAGGTCTATGGAGCACATCCAAACATCCTTCTCCAATAATGGGAGAATGGATTGTAACGTGACCATTCGGAATTTGGATTTCGTGACGGATTGGTTCAGTCTGCTGAGATCCAATATTGGCCTCAGGTCCCCTGTCTTTTTTTGGCACTAAAAAGAACCTGGAGTAATTTCCTGATCCGATCTGGTCTGTGGGGACCGGTTGGATGACTCCTTTTTCTAGCAGCTTTAAAGCTTCTGCGGCTGCTATTTCCCTTTGACTGGGTGGTGGGTCAGGGATTCTCTTGGATGGTGGGGGTGAGTATGTGAATGGGATGGTGTAACCTCCGGCAATGATCCGAAGCACCCATCTGTCCTGAGTGATTGACTCCCAGGCTTTTAGGTGCTTGGCAAAACGACACCCGACTGGCTCCGGAGCAGCACAGCCGGGCAATCCCTCATGACGTGTGGGAGGCTGAAGAGCCACGAAAGGACTCGCGGTCTCCAGAATTGCGGGCCTCTGCACGCCTCTGGGACGGCGTCTCCCTGAAAAATTTCCCCGTCCTCTGCCTCTGGACGGGGAATCTTCCTGCTGTTGGGAGAAAAACTTGAGATTTGCGGAACCACATTTTCCCCCCTCCTTTAGCCTTGGGGTAAGGCCGAAAGGGAGTGGAATAACGGGCACCTACGGCAGATAAAGTTTTTCCCTCTTGCTCACAGCGGGTAAGGGTGTCTTTCACCTTGGGTCCAAACAATGAGGACCCATCAAAGGGAGCGTCGGCGAAGGAAGACTTGAAGGCCTCCATGAAACTGACACAAGCGGAGCCAGGCTTGTCTACGTAGAGCCACGCCTGTGCCTGCCGCTCTACCCGGCCCTTCAGCCGCATAGGAAATGAGCCTCATGGACGAGTTAGAAATTGACGTAAGGATAGCCAACTGAGAGCTAACCGACTGGGCTAGTTGCTCAGGTAGGTTACCGAGAGGAATCTGACAACTCCTTGACCAGATCCCTCTGAAGCCTGGTAAAATGTGCCAAATAATTCAGAGACCTTAAGGTAAAGGCCGCTGAAGTCAGGGTGCGCTTCCCGTACCTGTCCATACTCCTAGACTCCTTATTAGGAGGATGGACGGACGTTGAAGCCTCTGCCACGTCCTGTTGTGTAGCAGATGCCACCACCATGGCATCTACAGCCACGCCTTTAGTAAGGAACTCCTTCTCGGGGGGAGGAGAGAAAAATTTATAAGGACGAGAAGGGACAGGTTCCAGGGTATCTGGATGTTCCCGCCCGACAAACTAAATCCAGAAGCTCGTCGGGCGGAGACACCCAGGAGGCGGAGGCTGAGCTCCAAAGGCCTTGAGGAGCACTGACTCGTCCGCAGAGGGGTTTGGATATCCAGCCGCCTCGTTGTTTGAGGATCTCTAAGATGTCTGCAAATGAGACATCATCCGAGGGCGACTTGGGACCCCTCTGCATCATCCATATCAGTGTCCGATGTAATAGACTCGGGAGTCCACGTGCTTCCTCTTGCACGATCTCTTCCTTGGGGGTTCCTCTGAAGACAACTCCGAAGAACCCTCAGGAGGAGGGAACCCCACTGGGGTAACCTCAGGCCTCGGGGCTCCGCTGGCTACGGACAGGGGAACTGCCAAAGACCCAGTCTCCACGCCCAGGGAAGGTGCCGGTAAAGCCGGAGAGATGGCGAAGGACTTGGCCAAGGCACTCCTCATGGCCCAGCCGGACCCCAGAATCCTGGGAGTGTCCGGTCTCCGAGCCGTGATAGCCGACGGAAGTCTCGCAGCGAAGCACCGAGGGGAGGCTCGGAACCGAAAGCATAGGTCCCAAACATCACCCCGGGTCCAGCCGAAGAAGTCCGTACCAAACTCGGACCCGAAGGCCGGGTTGGAGTAAGGGTCGGAGCCGACCCTGAGATCTCCCACGGCTCCAACAGCACCTGCTCCGGCGGAGCCGAAGCAGTCGGAGGAGGAATGGCAATGGGGTGGGCCAAGGGCATCGGGTCCGAAGCCAACTGGGTCGGAACGAAACAAATTTTTGGAAGACTGGGGACTGGAACAGTCTTTGGAGCACCCTGTCTATATCAGAATCTGACATTCTCGAAGACCGAGAGGAAACAGAACGGGTTCGAGAAGGCCTCTCCATCGGCCCCAAAGGGCTAGGGGACCGGCTCCGAGGCGACTCGATGAGTATCGGCGCCGAGGGAATACTCACACCAGATTCCATCGGTGCCGAGGTAGACTTGGGCGCCGAGGAGGAACTGTCTGAGGGGGCGGCCCTTGTCGGCTCCGAGCAGCGGAGCCGCGGAAGGTGACCCGCCTCTCGATGCCCCAGCCATCGGCTCCGAAGCCAGAGGAGTCGATACTGGTGGCATCGAGGCAGACCGTTCCGACCTCGGCTCCGAAGTCTTTGGAGCCGAAGGAGAGGCCTGCTTAAGTCTCTTGGCAGTCGGATCCGACGGACTGGTCGGAACCGAAGCCCTTTTCTTTTTGGCCGGAGCAGGAGAGGATGCCAAGGCTTCTTCAAAGGAAGGTTTAATTAACCCCTTAAGAATCAATTTATTTTTCCTCTCCTGGAGGACCCTAGAGGAAAAAGCGTGACATACGCTGCATGACTCCTGCAAGTGCTTTGCCCCTAGACAATATACACAGAGCGAATGATCGTCTGTGATAGACATTTTGAAACCACATTTCGAACATTTTTTAAAGCCCGAAGGCCTAGGGGTTTGAGACATGATGTTAAACAATTCTAGTAACTTTGACAGGAAAGTAAACAACTATAGATTTACTGATGATAAACCTAAGCTTACAGTTATAGCTTAACGAACACTTCCTGTAAATGACAGGGAACTCTAAACAACTATAGATTTACTTGAGACCCTGTAAAGTTTTAAAAGGTTGACAGTCCGGGAAGGCCCTGGATGGAGGGGCCAACAAACTCAACCCAATCACACACAACAGTTTTCACAATCCAAACGTACACAAAAGAGCGATAGCCGTTAAAACAGCTTTTGTGACCAAAAAACAGCAAAAAACTGACAGAAAAGTTAGTTAATAAAAACTACTCAGCCCAGCCAGCTCGAGACCACGTCTTCGCAGGGAAGCGGCAAACGAGATCTGGGGGACTGGTAGTGGTGCATCCTGGGATATAGTAAGCTCAGCCAATAAGAGACTTCGCTCTTTGGCATAAGCGTGCCGAGTCGGAGCCGAGGGATCGGCTCCGAACCCATCAGTCAGAATGTAGGCGAGATAGGATCACATAACATCATAGTATTTTCTAAGGGACTGAGAAAGATCCATATTTTCCCATTGAAAACACTGGCTCATCCTGGAAATAGTTGCAAACAAACATAATCCCTTGCAGGGAGATTCAGATACCACACACTCTTCAGATTCTGAGTCAGAAATCTGAGAAGAAAAGACTGCAGCTGTCGCTTCACATTCCCCTACAGATTCAAAATTTTGAACCTCTTCGGGGAAATATGTATCCCTATTCTTTTAGCAAAAACCACTTTACAACATGGGTTAAAAACCTGCACAAGACCATGAGCCAAGCCCAATATACTCTTGTTCAGAGAAACTGACACAGGAAAAGCTAAATGCTTAGATTTCTGTCTCTTTTTGACAGGATAGTTAAGGTAAACAAACCTAGTAGTGTTAGCAAACAGCTTCCACAGGGATGAGCACAATATTCTGGATAAGCAGTAGTGCATTCCATTTCCCTTCTCCTTTGACAGACAAGAATGCCTCTGCCTTGCTTGCTGAGGGGCTCCTACAGCCACAAAAGATATGGCTAACCCAGGTTCATCGTGGCTATATGGACACCACCATAGGGATCTCAGGAAAAAGATAAGTGGCGTGGGGAAGCAGCTTTGGCCACACTAAAGTCACCCAGATATGGTTGTGGCGCAGGTAAATTACTAGCCTAATGTGATGGCATAGGCTGCTTAGTTAACTTTTTCTTTTTTGTGCCTTGAATAAGGTCCAGCTGATGAACTGGCAAGCATGTTCCATGGTCAAGCCAAAAATGATGCCTCATTTCCTGAGAAAACTAAGCAGCATAAGCTAATAAAATTTCAAAAGTAGTGTAAAACCCCTTTTCCCAATACAAACATGGAAAAAACAGTCTAGTACACTTTACCAGCCCCAGAAAGTAAACTTGGTTTCTCCACAGAAACAAATGTATTTAGAATATGTAAATTGCCTTTTAAACTATCAAACACAAAAGTATGGTCTTGTTTAGCAGCAATAGTTGGTAAAGCAGGAAAGTAGCAAAACATGTAAACTATTAACAAAAAATGCATAAAAATAACATGAAATACTTTTCCCTTCTATAAAAAGTAACATAAACACAGTTTTGCCAAAGAAAAAATAGTTTTAAACAATATTTTATTACAAGAGTAAAAAAGCACTCCTTTGTAAAAAAAAGCACTCCTGTTTAAAAATACATAAAAGTCATGAGACAGTCAAGGAAAATATTTTTTCCTAGTTTAAAAATCTTGTCTGTGCAGTCTGAGTGTAAAACCTTAGAAATAGATCTAAAATAGATATATTTTTCTTGTGGAAGAAAAGGTATTTGAACTAAGGTGTCTAGCTGACATCCCAGGAACAGAATCTTATGTGAAGGAGTCAAAATTACTTTTGGATATTCTCTTGGAATCTCATGTGGTTCAAGAGATATTTCACCCAAGTAAGAAATTCCTGACACTTTGAAAAAGGCTCCACAAAGATAAGCAAGTCTAAATATGGGAAAATGTGGATATTCTGTAGTGGTGCAATGAGCTATAGCTGGAGCGAGACACTTTGTGAACACTCTTGGTGCAGTGGATAGTCCAAAGGCAAAGAACAGGTAAAATCTTTAGAATGCCTGATGTCTGGATGAAAAGGGCTGTGATGATAAGCATCTTTCAAATATAGTGTTGACAGGAAACTTGAATGAGGAAGGAGATGTAGCAGGTTGTGAATTGACTTGTAAAGTGACAGCATTTTGAACTTGGGTACTATGACAAACAGGTTTAGGAAAGAAAAAAAGATACAGAACTGCTCTCCAAGTATTTTCTATCTTTGGGACTAAAAACATCTTTGAATAAAAACCTTTCAGGAACTGGTTCTATCAGTCCCCATGACTGCATGTGATGAAAGACAGGGAGAAAAAGAGACTGGTCTGGTGGATGAGGAATTATCTCTTAAAAAGGAGGGACTTCCTCCCACAGCCAACTATAAATTTGATGAATGATCTTCAGAACCCATTTGTCTGAAACTATCTTTTGCCAAAGAGAAAAGTGGAGATTAAGTATTTCTGGAAGGAAAATGAACAGCTAGGGTGGGGGGGGGGGGGGCAAGGTCCCTGAAATAGTCATTCTAACTTGTTGGGCTGTCTTTGTTTTAGGGGAGGATTCCAAATTATTTTTGGAACACCTTGCCATTTATTCTTAAATGTATTTTTACCTGTATTTTATTAGGAATGTTATTTATTTGCCAGTCGTGGATGACAGATTAGAGAATCTACCATAATTGCATCTTTTCTTCTTCTATCACTATTGGACCTCCTCTAGCAATCAATATTATGGGTCTGTATCATATAACAGAACACTGAGAACACTGAATACCAATATCGCGAACTGAAAACTTCAAAGTGTCAAAAGTACGAAAACCCAAAACCTTGAATATCAGAACTCCGAACAGCAATGGTCAGCCAGCTTCACACCCATATGACAATGTAATAACACACAAACACTTCACAGTATTGCTAATGTGGGGGGCATTGCCCCCCACACCCCCAACATGGAGGGCTGCGCCCCCCACACCCCTCCTACTTAAATATACCAACTCTGAGATCGCACCACAGTGGAGACAAACATCAGAGTACAGAAGGGCCAACTATGACCATTAGGAGTTCCGGTCTTCACAGTTTTGCGTTTTCAAACTCCTTACGCTTCGATGTATTCAGTTCGATATTTTGGTATTCAAAATTTTCCGTGTTCGACTTTATGATATAAATCCCAATATTATTACTCCCTGTTCCCTTTTCACCTAATATTCTGCTGGATATCCATCCTGAAATCCTTTCTTTGTCAAATTAACATGCTAATTTCTTTCCAAATGTGCCTCTTGAAGCATTTATTTTTGCAAAATGCATTTTAATATAATTCAGTACACTTTCCTTTTTGTCTTACATGGACACACTAATGTTTGGAAAGCTGATATTTTATTCAGTTGTTTCTTCTCATCTCCATTTGAACCTATGTCAGATTTGTCAAGACTTTTTGCTTTAATGATTCAAGCAAAAAATTAAATACATTTTTAGAAAACTCCCATCCCCTATTAACCTAGAGTAAACAAACAAAATTATGTACATTTTCAAAAAATAAGGGGTAATCCTGTAGACATGAACAGCTGTCCTAAATCAGCAGCAGCACCCACAGGCATTACCCAATCTAAAATTAAGGTTACCTTTGCTAAAGTGCATGTTACACCCTGTGTTCCCAGTTGCACTGCTCTTTTCTTTCTTCCACCTACACGTGAAAAAATGGTTTGTATGCTTTTAGAAAACATTAATTGTTAGTCTTAAGAAAAAATGCACTAAGTATATTTAAATAAAACTACATTATACATTGTTCTTTTAAATGCCTTAAAATATTAAGGCTGCTAGGGAGGAGACTATCACTTCTCATAATTATAGACTTTATTTTTCACTGAAGTGCTTGTCATTGTACGTTTAAATTTTGCATTCCTCTCAAAGAAAGCTCAGAGCTCTGAAGATTAATTGCTTGCACCTGCAATCAGCTTGTCTCCATGTAAAAGTAGTCAGCAATGAGAAAATAAATAGTAACAACTTTTCACATGCTTGAAGGACTGTTTGCAAATTTTATTCAAAAGCAAATGTAGAGACTTCCCCTGGCTAACCATCTTCAGCTACAGACTTTTTGACTACTGTGATGATGTAAGGTATTGCCAGCCATACCAGGAGAAGTAGGGAAGTTGTAGTGTAACATATGCCAGTATGTAATTTGTATATCAAACTGATTTGTACAGATGCTTGTGCTGAAAATGTATTTGCAAAGCTGCTTATATTAAAAATGCACCAACAGTGGGTCCTGCTGGACACAAAAAATACACCTGTATGTCATATGGTATTGTAACTGTTGAAATGAATATATTGCAACAGAGGATACTGAAAGAGAAGAGGAGAATCCCAGTCCAGCTAACTTTGAAAAATAGTCTGAAATGAAATTACCTGGATTAGGTCATAAAGATTATATCTTACAGTTCTGATTGCAGCCAGAGATGAAATATCTGTGAAAACCAGGACTAGGAATCCTACTGTATTGTCCTTAAGGGTGAACTAATTGCTACCCTGGAAGGATGGACATTTTGAAATGGTTTTACAGCTTCCAGATGCTATAACACATCTCAGCAAAGCTGTGTCATGTGTATTGTAACACATATATGCTAAATTATGGTTCCCTTTCTAGTAAAGGGGGGTAGTGTGGGAACCACAGTCAGATGACTAGATGTATGTAATGTCATTCTGTAATCCAGCACTGAAATGATGCTTTAATATTAGATGAGACAGAAATCTGAGGGCACCTAGTTTTGGAACTGAAAGACTACTTACCCACTTCATCTTGCCTTGCTTTAATAAGTAACCAGGGAATAGTAATTCTTTAGATCAGTCAAGAAAATATAGTGAGATTAGTTAAGTATTGTTTTTCTCTATCTGTGTGAATCTATTCATCTGTGTTATTTTTAATATTTCTTGTGGTTGAAACTCTGGTGTTGATTGTAAATAAATATTTAATATTTTCATGTTCTTTTATTATTTATTATTATATATATTTAAACTGTTCATTGTGGCTGGTCTTTTAGAGACCATTTTAACCTTTGACAATACTTATATATTTGGTGACACCGTGGCCACTCCAGAAAGCCTTACTGGCTGGTCAAACACTACCATTTGTATTAGCATTAATTTTACTCAATATAATTGGGTACCCTTGTAAGAGCCCTAGAGTTGCTGGATTTGGAGTGTTCTGGTGGCAGTACCTACCTTATAGTCTGGGCAGAGGGGGAATAACTGGTAAATCTGTGCCAGCCTTTCCCAAGTGCGTGTGTGTGTGTGTGTGTGTGTGTGTGTGTGTGTGTGTGTGTGTGTGTGTATATGTATGTATGTGAAAATCAAATCTCAAAGAGTGTGTGTGTGTCAGCTATTTGGAGCAGACACACACAGCACTGGTTTCACAGAGTGATGGAGGACTTGGCTTGGAACACTGAGCTGAGGGTTCAACTCTACAGCTGTGCCAGTGGGGAGTCTTATTGGTGGTCAGGAGAGAGGGAAACCCAGCCCCTGGACTGAGTATGTTCCCTGTGTGCTATTAAGGGAAATTGTGTTTGGTGCAGAGAGTTGCATCTGGAAATACTGTGTGTATCTATTTTTGTTCCAAGTGAACGTCCCTTACCAGTGTCAGTAGTGAGGTTCAGGCTCCTTGATTACTGGCCCAGAGGCAGGACATCAAATACTGGTGGCAGTGGTGGGATATTAAGTGAACTTCTGTAGCCTGTAAACAGTGGTCACTGAAGGCGTGTGTACTCTCAGCAGCCACAAGGTAAACATACAGAGGTTCATTTTCACAGAGTTGTATTTATTTGTTAGCTTAGTTTAGTCAGAGAAAGCAGGCAAAGATGTCAGCAGAGGATTATGGCAAGGAGATAAAGAACCAGTTGGCCAAGATATGTGAAGCCAAGGGACTGGTGCATGCTAACCTGACTAAAGAGGAAATTATTTCAGCCCTAATCGCAGCTGTCGCACAGACCAAAAACCAGTCTGGTGATGGGGATGTGCAGCCTTCAGAAACAGGACAGTTCACCTTTTACTCAGAAGACTTAAAAATCCATCTGGAGTTAAAAAGACTTGAACTGGAGGCCAAACATTTGGAATTAGAATGAGGAGAGAGACTGCAGAGTTTAGAGGCCACAGAAAATGAGAAACAGTGCCAACATGAGAGGGAGATGCTGACTCTTCGTCAAGGTCATGTAGGTAATGGTTAAAGGAATAACCAAACCTCAGAAGCAATAAAGGTCAGGAAATTTCTTCCACAGTTTACAGAAAGGGATGTTTGATAGTTTTAGTCACATATTTGACAGAGTATGTTAAGAGTGTAATGCTGACCAGGGGCTCTGGGTATGGTTCCTAACCCCCTTACTTCATGGTAAACTGTAACTGCTGTTTCTAAATTGCCTGATACTGATTGTTTAAACTATGATTAAAGTAAAACAATGTTTATTGGAATGTTTTAAGTTAACACCTGAAGTTTACAGAAAAAAATTCATGAGCATACATGCCAGGCAGATGAAAGAGTATATGATTATATTACTGAGTTAAGCACTTATTTTCATAGCTGGGTGAGTGGGTTGTCAGGTCACCACATCTGAAAGGCTGGCAGACCTTTCAGGGAGGGAACAAGCCCTTAATACTTCACCTGAGGACATGAGAATATGGTTGGCAGACTGGTAGTGTAACTCTGCTCTGCAGATGAGCTGAGGAAAAAGTGGATCGCTACTTAGCAAGCAGGGCATCACTACACAAGAAGGGGATATCTAGTGCTGCACAAAGATATAACGGAACCTATGGTGGGCAGCCTAAGACACCCCAACAGAGTCCACCATAACAGGGGAAGTCACTAGTTCAGGTACACGGCCAAGATCAAGGGTTAGATGTTTTAAGTGTAACCAGTGGAGCCATGTAGCATACAGCAGTCCACAGAAACAAGTTGGGGAACAACAGGTGAGGAGCCAGCAGGTGGGAATAACAGTATGTCACTGGTAAGTTGTCTGGAGACAAAAGGGGGACCAGACTATCACTGATATCCTATCTTAGTGGATGGAAAACAGGCCACTGCTAAGAGAGACACAACCTCTGACATAGCTATTGTGAAGCCTGCAGTGGTTAAAGAGGAGCAGTACTTGCCTGGGGAGTCCATTTCAGTCAGAGCTTTAGGAGGAACCCCATTACAGATGCCTTTGGTCAGGGTTCAACTTGACTGAGAGGGTGGAAGAGGAAGCAAGCAAGTAGGTGTGTTTGAGAATGTCTCTGCAGATGTCCTGATAGGGAATGATTTTGATAATGTAGTACCATGTGTGGATACAATTACATGCAGTCAGGCTTGAAGACAGGCATGTGGGCCTGGTAGCCTAGGCAAGATGCAGACAGACCCCACAGCTGAAGCCAGGGCTGATGAGGTGGCTATTTCAGGGAGAGAACTACCCTGTAGCAGCGAGCCTGAACATGAGACACAGCTGCTGATAGGTACTGATGTTCTATTAGACAGAGTGACTACAAGGGCAGCAGTGAGTGGTAGTACCCAGGCTGACAGTGAGGCACCACTGTTAGAGGATACCACACTTCTGTGAAAGGGGATCTGGGAAGTGTCACAAAGGTAGAGTTGAGACAGGCTCAGCTCTCGGTCCTACATTAAGAGGCTTGAGGTAGGTAGCTATGGAGGCACCTGATCCTCAAGGAAAAAGGGGAGTCTGTATACTGGAAAAAAGGGTCCAAATGGAAAAATGATAAGTCAGCAAGCAAATGAGAGTAGTATTGCTGAAATTGAGTTCATCCTCACATCTTGGTGACTACCTTCACGAGGTGGACCCTGTTTTTCACAAACTCTCACCAAGATGACACTGACATATAGACTGTATTTAGATAGCATATTTCATGGACAGAATTAAGTCAAAAACAAAAAAAAGATAGCTGGGTGCACAAGACCCAGGATAAAAAAGTGGCCAATCCTGATAGGTGCACTGGTGCCAGGACTGGAAAGAATGACAGTGTAGAATCCTTAAAATACGGAAACAGTCCTACAATGGGGCTAGGCCAGGCCCAGGGGGAAAATGGCTCCACTGTTGTAGAAGGAAGTACCATTCCACAAAAATCACAAAAACTAATAGGCCAAAGGAAAGCCATAAAGATGACAGAGTGGACTATTGAGAATATGAAAGAAATTATGTATTATTATTTTTATTACATAATATAATAATAATAATAATAATAATAATAATAATAATAATAATAATAATACATAATTTCTTTCATATTCTCAATAGTCCACTCTGTCAAATTATTATTATTATTATTACCCAACAAGCCCAGAATTTCCAGACACAAGATATACATAAAGATTACAAGAGAAATTAGAATAAAGAAAAATACTTCCAGAAGAAATTTGCCAGAAGCTTCAAATAAAAATTTATGTTCATTACTACAACAGATTTGTGGAAAACATTATATAGACCAAGAAACTTTCATCTGTTTGGAAAAAGAAGCATATGAGGAACGATGAAAATATAAACAACAAAATTTAGAGATTTTTGAAAGGTATAAAAAAGAAATATGGACATGGGAAAGAAAGAGAGATTTGATATGGTGCAATATTTATGCAAAGTTGAAAGCCAAATTAATCAATACAAAAAAGGTGCCCCAAAGATATTCGAAGATAAATACAGGCAGAGGCATCCAGATATGGAAAATTTCACAATAAAAAATAATATCACAAAGGGGGAAACATAGAAAAGAAGATTATAGGTTCATAGGTTCATACTAGGCTATCTGCCCTAGGACATTTACAGGCCTAGCCAGAGTGTGTTTGGCTTTCGTCACCCATTTTAAAATGAATTTTGCTATGCCCTATTTCGAGGTTAGTATACTGTGCCTCTGTCTAACAGTGACACAGAAGTGATCCCCAGAGTAAATCTACGATCTCCCATCCACTCATCAAGATTCCTCTTGAATTGAGTCAATGAGGGACTCTGCCTAACCTGGACTGGGATTTTATTCCAGAGTGAAGGGAGCCTCTGGGTTATGAATCTGTCCCTCCAGCATGTCCTATTTATTTCAGTGCTGAGGTTCAAGTCTCTCGAACGCGTAGCTCGATGGGAATTTGATTTTCTGAGGTGCAGCATGTCCATTAATTCCGAGTTGGACATGGCTTTATACGTCAGGCACAGATCACCTCTGAGCAGGCGGTATGCCACTGAGTAGAGCTGGAGTTTCTTTAACCAGGCAGCATATGTCATCTGTTTGAGCCCTTTGATCCTCTTGGTGAGGTACTTTTGAGGTCTTTCCAGTTGCTGCAGGTGTCTGGTAAGGTACATCCCAAAAGGGGCATTGTACTCAATTATGGGCCTGATGAGGGATGAGTAAAGAGGCACGATGACCTCCCCTGATCTAGATGTGAATCCCTTCATGATTAGGTGGGCTATATAAAATGTTTTTCTAACCACATTGGCCACGTGGTTGTCGAATGAGAGATTGCTATCAACTTGGGTCCCCAGGTCCCTAATTACTTCTTCCGTACTTAATGGATTACCATCTATGTGGTAATTTGTGGGCACTTTGTTTTTGCCGAAGGGGATGACTATACATTTTTTGGCATTTAGCTTGAGGCCATGGCTCTGGCATCAGTTGTCTGTTTCTATGAGGCCCTTTTGTAGGATGCTTGTGTTGGCTGGAGAGTCGATTATGGCACCCAGTTTGCAGTCATCTGCGAACTTGGTCAGCCACAGTCCTTCCGTGTTGGCCTGTACCTCCTAGAAATATATACCGAACAAGAGAGGTCCCAGGACTGAGCCCTGTGGGACGCCACTTGTAACTGGTTTGGAGTCTGACATGGCTCCAGCAATTCTAACCATGTGGGTTCTGTCCTTGAGCCAGTTTGCAACCCATCTAGTGACATAGGGGTTTATATTTAAGCTGGTGAGCTTATCTATAATGCCCGAGTGGGGTATTGTATCGAAGGCTTTTGCGAGGTCCAGGTTGGCTGTGTGGACCACCTTCCCCTTGTCAATGGCCTTGGTGACTGTTTCAAAGAAATCGATCAGGTTTAAGAGGCAGGATCTGCCCTTAACAAAGCCGAACTGGGTAGGATCCAGTGTTTGTAGGTCCCCAATATCTTTATGTATGAGGTCCATGATGATCCTTTCCATAGCTTTGCAGACCAAGCTAGTCAGGCTTATGGGGCAATAGTTTCCAGGATCCGTTGAGGCACCACCTTTATGAAGAGGGACCACTGTTGCTGTACGCCACTCTTTAGTTACATATCCTGTAGTAAGGCTGAGATTGAACAGTAGTTTTATGTTTGGGTTTAGCTCTTCTTGGAGTTCATGTAGGACGCAGCCCGGGACACCATCTGGTCCCATTGATGCTGTGTTTTTTGCTTTGGAGAGGGCGGCTCTTACCTGAGCATCTGAGATGTCAGGGGGCAGCACTCTGCTGGGATAGATATTTGCCCTTTTGATGGGTGGGGGGAGACGTTTGCGCTGAACCTGTCAGCTAGGATGTTGGCAATGTCTGTGGGTTCAGTGTATTTTTTGTCATTTGGACTAATTCTGAGCATATCTGGGAATTCCCACCCAGGTTCCTAACATAATTAAAGAAAGCCTTGTGATTATCCTTAGTGTCCTGTGCAATTTTTCTCTCAAAGCTGGCCTTAGATGATTTTATGAGTGCCCGTAGTTTTTTTCTAATACTGATCAGAGATGCCTTCCCTTTTTGGGATTTTGCTCTATCGTGTAGTAGCTTCCTCCTTCTATTGTATAGTTTGTTTATGGCTGGGGTCCACCAGACAGGACACCTGCCTTTGGAGGATTGGGTCTTGGTTTTGTTTGGGATTGCATGATCCATGCATTCCTGAAGGTGTTCATAGAATGCATTTATAAAGGATTCTGCGGTCTGGGTCGTATTTTCCACAGGCCCGGGGGGCTTTGAAGGATTCCACCTCGGTTTTGAGGAGTGTGAAATTTGCTTTAGAGAAGTTTTTCACTGTGGTTTTCAGGGCAGGGGCTGGGGTCGGGATGTGAATATAGTAAAGTAGAAGTTAAAAAATAGACGAAGTTATGAAATACCTGCGAAGTGAAGGATTTGATGTAGAAGGTCTAACACAAGTTACATAACAGCAAGATGAAATGAGTCTCCAAAGTAAGGAAAAACAGGAAGATCAGGAGGCATCTGAAGAAGAAATATGGACATGGGAAAGAAAAAGAGATTTAATATGATGTAATATTTATGCAAAGGAGAAAACAAAACTAATCAATACAAAAAGAGCAGCACCAAAGATATTTGAAGATAAATACAGACAAAGGAATCTGGAAATGGAAAACTTTACAATACAAAAAATAAGAAGACAAAGAGGAAAAGAAGAAAAGATTAGAAATGGAAAAGTTAAAGAAATAGAAACCGAGGTTATGGAGTACCTGTTAAGTGAAGGATTTGGTGTAGAAAATCTAACTCAGAAAAAACACGGCAGAACAGAGATATGGACATCCAAATTAAGGAGAAACCAGTGGAATGGGAAGCAACTGATCAGCCGCCATATGGAGATATTGTGGAGACTTCCACAGGAAACCAGTATAAACTTTCAGTTGCAGCTGGACAGCAAGGGAAGGAACAGGAAACTGGCAACTCTGTCACAGTCAATGTTAAGGAGAAACAGGCCAGTGAGTTTCCAAATGACAGACCAATGGATGACACAGGATGAAATTGAAGAGAATGTGCCATAGAAAAATGCTATAGAACTTTCTATAGAGTGCCCACAGGAAATGGAGAACAAAAAATGTGTCCTCGGTTTAGAAGAAAATGAGCTAAGAGAAGAGTTGCTTGATTTAATAGAAATAGATAGATATAAGATCAAATAAAGAAATAGACTGCAGAAGTCAATAAAACCTAAAAATAAGTTTGATAAAGCAAATGAACACAGTTATTAGGACTGTCCATAAAGATCCATGCAATATAACAGAAGTAAACAGAATATATTACTGTGCAGTTAAATTAATAACAGATAAAGTTCTACCACAAGAACATAGGGTAGTAAGGGAAAGGAAGGGGGAGAAATTGAATATCATCATAGAAGTATCGAATAGAGAAAACTATAAAGCCAATAAAGACAAGAACTGTCACTGTTAAAAGATTATAGAAAAGGGAACAGATCAACAAAAATACTCAGAAAGATAGATGTGATAAAAGCAACGCACAGTATTAAAACACATGAAGATCTGTCTTGCACTATTGCAAATAAACTAAAAATCTTAGCACAGGTGGGAAAAACTTAGAAGATAATGTAGATAAATATAAAGGAAAAGTACAAAATAAGCTATTTATTGATGACTCCAAAACCTTCTATAGAAAATTGGGAAACAAGGCAAAAGGAACTGAAAGACCACCCAAAAAAGAAGAAATAGATACATTTTGGAAAAATATCTATGAAGATCCTATGGAACATAACAAAGATGCTAAATGGATAGAAGAAGTAAAAGAAATAATAAGAAGTTCAAATGTACAGGATATGAAATGGGATGAATTAACGGCCAGAGAGACTGAAAATAAATTTAAGAAAAGCCTCCAAATGGAAAACCCCAGGCCCAGATGCAGTGCCTAATGTCTTTCTAAAAGTATTAACATTTTTGTATGAAGATTTAGCCACGAGTAAGACTATTTATATGCACACCCCAAACAGACACCAGACTGGTTAACAACAGGAAAAACAATGCTCCTACTTAGAGTGAACCTGCAAGTTATCCTAAAAATTATAGACCAATAACTTGTCTTATAACGATGTATAAACTATACACTGGAACTGATGCCACAAAGTTTATAATCATTGAGAAGAAACCTCAATCATGGCAATAGAACAAAAGGATAATAAAACAAAGTCATATGGAACAAAGGATCATTTGTTGCTAAACAAAGTCATAATGGAGAACTGTAAAAAGAGGAAGAATCTAAACCTGGCATGGATTGACTACAAAAAAGCATTTGACAGTATCCCACATTCATGGATAAAAAAGTGCTTAAAAATACACTTTTCAATTACAGTACAGCAACCATGAAACAGTGGCAGACCACTTTGCTTTTAAGCCATGATAAAGGACAAAATATTATTCCAGGGATAAAAATTCAAAGGGGGATATTCCAGGGTGACTCCCTGTCACTTGTGCTATTCTGTCTTGCCCTCAACTCATTAAGCTGTCTACTTAACAGATTAGGCCATGGCTATAATTTGGCTCCTGGAAAACAGCAAAGCGTAAAGACTTCTCATCTTCTCTTTGTCAATGATTTAAAACTGTATAACTCATCAAATGAGGAACTGAAAGCACAACTGCAAGTAGTCAACTTTTTCAGATGATATAAGAATGTCATTTGGTATTGATAAATGTGCAAAAGCAACCTTTAAAGCAGGAAAGCTGCAGCACCAAGAAAAAAAGAAGTTATGTACTCAGCATAACGTTCCATGTGTGTTGTACATCTCGCTTTCATTCTGTACTGGTTGGGTACGGAACTGATCATCGGTACCGACTTGGCCTATACAAAAGCTTGAGGACTTCCACCAGCTCATGGCTGTAGCCCTGTTCCATCATGCTTAAGGAAGATTACCCAAATCTTGTTTGCAGATATTTACCACTAAAGAGAGGAACTATTTACATATGTAACAGATCAGTGAAGAGTGTCAGAGAACATGATATTCCAATCAGAACTGCTCGGTCCTCCAGGAGTGAAAGGCTGGGGGATGGAGGATAGGCCATACGAATGAAGGCGAGATGTACAACAGATATGGAACGTTATGGTGAGTGCATAACTTGGGGGTAGCCATGGTGGTGCAGCGGTTATTGTTGCCGCCTCACAGCAAGAGGTTCTTCGGTTCAATTCTCGGCTGGGGTGCCTTCTGTGCGGAGTCTGCATGTCCTCCCTGTGGTCGCGTGGGTTTCCTCCGGGTGCTCCGGTTTCCTCCCACATCCCAAAGACACACTGCAGGTGGACTGGACACTCTAAATTGGCCCTAGGTGTGAGGGCGTGTGTGTGTGTGCCCTCTGTGGAAGGTTGGGCGCCGGGCTGGCAACTCAACACCATAAAACTCCACTGCCGATCATGGGCGGACAGGTGATCCACTGTGGTAACCACTAACTGGGAAAAGCCAAAAGAAGAAGAAGAAGATGGTAAGTGCATAAATTCTTTATGTCTTGTTGTCCTATCTCACCTTCATTCTGTACTGGTTGGGTCAGCGTCCCTAGCACCATCTATCTTAGGTGGCTCAAGGGAGAATATTTTTCAGAACAGTCGACCCAAAGAAGGCCCTGTTCCTGGAGGCCAAATCCACTTTGTAATGAGTGATAAAGGTATAAGGCTTTACCCATGTTGCTGTGGCACAAATAGTATCCATAGGTAGCCTCACCTGAAAGGCAGATGTGGTTGCTATAGCCCTTGTAGAATGACTTTTTACCTTTCCAGGAAATTCTCTGTTTTTCAGATTTGAGATTTATAAGTGAAGGTAGTGCAATCTGTAAAACATTTTAAAAGTGTGACCTTTGATGTGGGAGCACCCTTTTTTGTCTGAAAAAGATACAAATAACTGGTATGATTTCCTGTAATCCTTTGTTCTAGTTAGGTAGAAACTTAATTGCCTATGTACATCTAGCTGGTGTAGTTTATACTCCGCCCTGTTGCCATAGTTGGGGAAAAAAACTGGTAAGTCTATGGATTGATTCAAATTACATTCTGAGCACACTTTGGGTAGGAAGCCTTGTGAAAAATCATGTAGGGGGCCTTATTGATAATGCTTGTAGTTCTGATACCCTTCTAGCAGATGTGATGCCTACCAAAAGGGTTGTCTTCCATGTTAAGAACTTTAGGTCACAGGATGATGCAGGTTCAAAGTGGGGGGATCAAATTAGATAAAATTAAATTTAGGTCCCATGGTGCTGGAGGGTCTTTGATGGGAGGCCTGAGTAAAAAGGTACCTTTCAGGAAAGATTTGCAAACTCTGTAGGACATTATTTTTAGTCCCATTTCTCCTATATGGTAATTGGATATAGTTGCTAGTTGAACTCGAATAGTAGCTGCAGCTGCACCCTCATTAAAAAGCTTTGCCAAGAAATCTAATACAGACGTTATACAGGCAGTAAAAGGGTCAATGTGATTACTGAAGGCCCAACAGGAAAATATTTTCCATTTGCTTGAGTATAATTTCCTGGTTGAAGCCTTATGAGATGAAATCAAGATATGTTTCACCACAGGGGAAATGTCAGGAAGCCTGGCTATGTGTGGAACTGGAGCAGCCAAGCTGCCAAATTAAGGGTTTGAATCAATGGATGCAGCTTCTTTCAGGAATGAGTCAGGAAGTCTGGAACTGGGTACAGAATCCATGGCTCCTCCTGGAGATGGGGCCAAAGAAAGGGGAACCATATTTGACAAGGCTAGTATGGGGCAACTAGTATCAAACTCCTCCCCAATGAGCTGGCTTTCTGAAGAACTTTGGGAATCAAAGGAAAGGCATATAGGAGACTCGGGGACCAATTGTGTACGAGTGCGTCCCTTGGTGACTCATGGATGTGGCGAAGAGATCGCAGCAAGGCTGGCCCCACTTTTGGAAAATCTTTTCCGCCACTTCTTGTTTTAGGGACCACTCATGAGGCATGAGAATAGGTCTGCTGAGTTTGTCTGCTATCACGTTGGATTGCCCCGGGATGTGCATTGCTATTAGAAAGTGTTGGGAAGAGAGAGACTGCCCACTGCATCCTTTTTGGGCCTCTCGACAGAGTGAGTAAGACTCGGTTCCTCCTTGTTTGTTTATGTACCATACAATTGACATGTTGTCTGTCTATATCGCAATCTTTCCTAGTGGATGGGAGTCTTGGAATGCTTGCAATGCTAAAAGCACTACTCTCATCTCTAGGACTTTGATATGCAAATGGGTCTCGTGATCCTGCCAAGTGCCTTGGACTGTCTTTTTAGATAATGCCCCCCACCACCCTATCTAGGAAGCATCCGTAGTCAGTGTGGCTAATGGTTGTGGAAAAACAAATGGTCGGCCTAGAGTCACCTGAGTGGAATGAAGCCACCAACAAAGGTTTTTCTTGCAGGATTCTGTGATAATAATTTGGTTTGACATGGGTAGCTCCTGCATGGACCACTGAGTGAACAGCAGCCACTGAAAAATTCTCATGTGCAGGCATGCTAATGGTGTCAAAGTTATTGCTGCTGCCATGGTACCCAAAGCTTTCAGGACAGTCCTTGCTTGCACTTTTTTCTTGGACAGTAGAATTTTGACTTGTGATGTAGTACTTGAATTCTTTCAAGAGGAAGCTTGGCCAACATTTGCTTTGTATCTAGGCCTGCTCTTATAAAGACGATATGCTGAGATGGCAACAAGGCAGATTTTTCATAATTTATTGTGATCCCTAGGTGAGAGCAAAGCTGTATGGTGGTGTCTCTTGCTGTTATTAGTAGATGCTTGGTGTTGGCAGTTAGGAGCCAATCTTCTAGGTACAGAAACACTCGGAATCCTAGGTGCCTCAAGGGATGGAAGTCAAAAATTAAAACACCTAAGAAAAATTTACATGGTAATGACTTATGATTTATTGTCAGAAGTGGTGAGGCAGATAATCCAATTTTATTGAACTTCTCTATTTAAATATAGAGATTTGATAGATAGTTTTGAAAAAAATGTAAATTTTTCATTTAAAAGAGGTAAAAATCTAAAGGATATGTTGGTACATGCTAGATTTCTTACCCCAACGATTAGTTTGAATATAAATGTGAATTTAATGGGCATCTTCCCTTGTGGGAGGTGTATTTCATGCCAATATATAAGTAAAACATTTCAGAATATAAATGGAAGAAATTTTAGATCTACAGGAAAATTCTCATGTAATACAGAAAGAATTGTATATGCATTAAGATGTCCATGTGGAATGTTTTATTTGGGGGAAAATAAGCACACTTTTAAAACAAGGTTGCAAGAACATGTGAGGGATATTAAAAATGAAAAAGTTGAAAGTCCACTTGCAATGCATTTTAAAAGTTATCATAATAGTAATCCAAATGGTATATTAGCTACTGTTTTAGAACATGTTCCTATTGTTCAAGATGATGTAAATATAAAAAGAAACTTTTATATAAAGAAACAATTTTTATATTGAAATATAGTACTCTAGCCCCTGGTGGTATTAATGTAGAATGCAATTGGAAAGTTTTTTATAAGTAATGAAATGATTAGCTAATTTAACATGTAATTGTTTAATTGATGTGTTTTTATTGTATAAATATGTGTTATGTTGCTTTTGGTAGTATTCTCCTTTGAATGCATGAGCTGAAGCGTTAGAGACTACTTAATAAATCTGTGGTGGATCCTGTTTATGGTCGTTATATTAGGAAAATATAGTGAGATTAATTAAGTATTGTTTTTCTGCATCTGTGTGAATCTAGCCATCTATGTTATTTTTAATATTTCCAGTGACTGAAATTCTGGTATTTATTGTAAATAGACATTTCTTATTTTCATGTTGTTTTGTTATTTATTATTAAATATATTTAAATTTTTCATTGTAGCTGGTCTTTTAGAGACTATTTTAACCTTTCAGAGTACTTATTTATTTAATTTGTGACACTGTGGCTGTTCCTGAAACCCTTGCTGCATTGGTCAAAAGCTACCATTTGTATTAGTATTCATTTTACTTAGTATAATTGGGTACTTTTGTAAGATTCCTACAGTAGCTACCTTTGGAGTGTTCTGGTAGCAGCAACTACCTTATAATCTGGGTAGATGGGGCATAACTGGTAAGTCTGTGCCAGCCTTTCCCAGGTGTGTTTGTGAAACTCAAATCTCAAAGAGTGTATGTGTCAGCTACTTGGAGCAGGGACACAGAGCACTGGTTTCAAGAGGGTGGTGAAGGACCTGGCTTGGGACATTGGGCTGAGAACTCAACTCTACACCTGTGTCAGTGGGGAGTCTTACTGGGGGTCTGGAGAGAAACACGGAAAACCAGCCCATGGACTGAATATGTTCCCTGTCTGCTCTTAAGGGAGTTGTGCTTGGTGCAGAGAGCTGCATCTGGAAATACTGTGTGTATCTATTTTTGTTCCAAGTGAACATCTCTCAGTAGTGAGGGTTCAGGATCCTTAATTAATGACCCAGAGCAGGGATGTCACAACCACCACTGAGAACATTTGCTAATAAAAAATATATATATCATTGTAGATGTAGGAAAGTTATCATTTGTCTTGGCTTTTTATCATTTGTCTTATT
This sequence comes from Protopterus annectens, assembly GCF_019279795.1. Taxonomy (NCBI): domain Eukaryota; kingdom Metazoa; phylum Chordata; order Ceratodontiformes; family Protopteridae; genus Protopterus; species Protopterus annectens. Next base: position 377,032,920 of record NC_056733.1, read on the forward strand.
TGTCAAGCCTACTTGCTCACAAAAAACTTGCTTAAACCTCAAGCTAAGGGCAATGATATAGACATCCACCCTTATAAAAATTAGAGTAACAGAATTTGACCCAAGCTGACAATGTCACTGTCTCTTATCTTTCAGTTTCTGTTTTTACACTGGGAGAGATGTGAAATTAAGCTGTTGATCGATATGCATCCATCTTAGAAGTCTCCATAGCTTGTAACTCTCTGTCAGAAGGATGGATAAAGGAGTTCTAAAGTATAGAAGTCTTTTTTTCAGAATATCTATGGAAAAAATGGTGTTTGGCTGTAGGGACTCTGCCCAGATAGCACACAACCTGGAGGGCCAGAGCAATATGCCGGCTTTCTTGAGCAAAGATGCCATTGTATACAGATTCTGCCTACTTATTTTAATGATTTTTTAAACATCATTCTTGAATTATCACTTGTGGCATAGGCAATCTTACATTTATATAAAAGTAATCAAACCATATTAGCAAGTTCACATTTACAGACATTATACTTCCCATCTACTGTTATATATCCTATAATCTAAGCAACATTGCATAAATTATTCAATTCCTGCCCTCTCTTACACCTTATTCTTCCTCCAAAATAATTTTCTGCACGCATTGTTTTCAGAATTTCCATTTTTTTACGTAATTTTTTTTAACGTTTTCTAAACATTCCACTTCCTGTTCTTTTATTTCTGTTACAATATTAACTGATTCAAGAACATTTGGCTTAGATTTTGATTTCCATTTTCTAGTAACTGTTTTTTTTGACAGCAACCAGAATTAAATTAATTAAATTAAACTAGGCAATTCAGATTCTCTATCCCAGCTCAAAAAAAATAATTTCCTTAGTTACACTCATTTGCTTGCCCAGTATTCCTGCAGGGAATTTTCAATGTCTAAAGTCTTTATTGTTTATTCCTTCCAGAAAATTTAGATACAAACCCACTAGTTATTTTAATTGTGGAACTAAGGGGGTGGTTTACTTAGGAATATGTGTACACTGTTATAGTTATGTGGGCAAAATGGAGAGGCAATTTAGGAGAAGAATTTATGAACATTTTTATGATGTTTCTAAGGGCAAAGAAAATAATGCCTTCTTTAAACACTCACAGGTGTGTGATAATATGGAGTTGAAATTTACGGTTTTAGAGCAAGTAACACCAGACTTGAGAGGTGGTAACTGGGAAACCAGGCTCAAGTACCGTGAATTATACTGGCAGTTAAAGTTAGATGCAGTGAGGTCCCCTGGGCTGAACGAGAACATTAACATCAGTAGTGTGCTAAAGTTAAGAATGGCCCACTTATAACATTATAACATTATAATAAGAATATTCCAGTCAATGTTTTGAATCTAATTTTAGTTTTAATTTTATGTATCTTAAAGCCTGTTTAAATGAGGTTTGGAAATAGTGCAATAAGTTTATGTAGGATTAATTATAGACAGTGCTTATAGTTTGAGCTTGAGAATAAGAAGTTATGTACCTACCATAACGTTCCATGTTAGTTGTCTTCTCTCGCCTTCTTTCTTGCTTGATGGGTTCGGGGCCGATCCCTCGGCTCCGACTCGGCACTTGCTAAGCTCGAGAGTCACTTTTACCAGCTCGAGGCAGCCCCATATCCCATGATGCAAGGCGGTAAGTACCCAGATCTCGTTTGATGACAAAGGGCAATAGCACCAAGCATAAAACACTTCCCAAAGGAAGAAAGAAAACTTACAGGATGGAAGAAGGACCAGGTCTGAATGGTCTTCAGCATAATAATTTCTTATAACAAGGTCTGTCCAGGCCTGGGGAAGGAGGGAGGTCAAAGAAAGAAGGCGAGAAGACAACTAACATGGAGCGTTATGGTAGGTACATAACTTCTTAATGTTAAGTTGTCAATCTACTTCATTCTTGCTTGATGGGACGCGTCCCTAGCACCTCTATCCTGGGTGGCTCAATGGAACAGACTCTTGAGGACTGTAGAGCCAAAACTGGCTCTGTCCCTGGAGGCCAAGTCCAATTTGTAATGGGAAACAAAAGTGTGAGGAGTGGCCCAAGTGGCGCTGCACAAATAGTGTCTAAAGGAGGTCTAGCTTGGAAGGCTGTAGAAGTAGCTAAGCTCCTAGTTGAATGTGCTTTAGGTTTTGAGCACAGCTGTTTTCCCCTGAGCAGATAAATTTCAGAGATGACCGAAGAAAGCCATCTGGACAAGGTCACTTTAGAAACAGGAAGGCCTTTTTTATTATCCGCATAGGAAACAAAAGATTATCAGATTTTCTTAAATTTTTTGTTCTCTCCCAATAATATCTAAGTTGACGGTGGACATCAAGATAATGTAGTTTTGTTCAGCTCTGTCTGAATAGTTTGGGAAAAATACAGGAGATCAATGGATTGATTCAAATTGGTCTTTGAAGCGACCTTAGGCAAAAGGTCGGATTAGTTTTCAAAGATACTCTGTCTTTGTGAAAAACCAAATAGGGGGGGTCGAACCGATAGAGCATGAAGTTCAGACACCCTCCTGGCCGATGTAATAGCCACTAGGAATAAAGTTTTCCAAGAAAGAAATTTCAGGTAACAAGAAACAGCTGGCTCGAAGGGGGGAAGAATCAAGGATGTCAGCACTAAATTTAGATCCCACTGAGGAGGAGGATTCCTGATTGGAGGCTTTAGTAGGAAAATTCCTTTCAAGAAGGCCCTGCAGAGCCTATGGGACATAATATTATGATCTGCGACCCCGACATGAAAGTTGGAGATAGCAGCCAATTGAACTCTGACTGTGGAAGAAGAGGAGCCTGCATGAAAAATCTCTGCTAAGAAGTCCAGGAGTGCCTGAACAGGGGCAGTGAAAGGATCAATATTCTTGGCCTTAGCCCAATAAGAGAAACGTTCCCATTTGCTGGTATAAATCCCCGTGGTAGAGGATTTAAACAAGCTACTATGATGTCTCTAACTGGGTTAGAGATCAAAGGAAGCCTGGCTAAGGAAGGAAGTGGAGCAACCATGCTGTGAGGTTGAGAGAAGGGATAGACCGGTGCAGCTGACCGGATTGGTGAATCAGAAGATCTGGCACTGGGTCCAGATGCCACGGCTGCACCAAAGGTGATGATGGAGGCAGGAACCAAACTTGTCGAGGCCAGTAAGGGGCAATGAGAATCAATTTGGCTCTCAAAGCGGTAGCTTTCTGGATAACTTGAGGGATCAGAGGAAATGGAGGAAGGCATAAAGAAGTCCCTGGGGCCAATCCTGGGTCAGAGCGTCTCTGGGGATGGCCTGGTAGAGGAAGAGACAGAAGAAGTCTGGGCATTTGCTGTTTTGGGGAGTAGCAAAAGATCGCCATGGACGACCCCATTCCAGAAATATCTCTTCCGCTATAGATTGCTTGAGAGACCACTCGTGAGGCATGAGAATAGCTCTGCTCAATCTGTCCGCTTCAATGTTGGTTTTCCCAGGGATATGCGTTGCTACCAGAAACCGATGAGAGGAGATCGCCCATTGCCATAGTCTGAGCGCTTCTCGACACAATGGGTAGGACTTGGTTCCGCCTTGTTTGTTGATATACCAAACTACAGACATGTTGTCTGTGTGGACTGCAATTGTCCCTACGGGAAGAAAGTAGTTGAGGGCTTGCAACGTTAAAAGCACTGCTCTCATCTCCAGGACATTTATGTGCAGATGGTACTCGATCGGATGCCACGTCCCATGAACCATCCTGCCCTGATAATGACCCCCACCCGATCAGGGAGGCATCCGTGGTGACAGTGGCTATCGGGATGGGGGTACAAAGTACCTGCCTTGGTGAACCTGAGGAGATGTGATCCACCAAGCAAGATGATCTTTGCAAGTCTGTGTCACCAGAATCTGGTGACGCATTGGAAGTTGTTACGACCACTGTGTGAACAGCATCCACTGAAGAAGGCGCGTAGAATCGAGCCAGGGAAGAAGAGTAATGGCCGCAGCCATGAGGCCTAATACCTTTAGAACCATTCCGGCCTGTACTTTCTTGTTGGCCAGAATGATCCTGACATGACTCTGAATGTCTGAAACTCTTTGATCTGTAAGGGTAGCTGACATCCGAACAGTGTTTAAGTTTGCGCCTATGAAAGTAATAGACTGGCAGGCGATAAGGATGACTTTTGAAGATGATCGAGATGCCCAAATGAGAACAAAGACTTATTGTGTAATCCCTGGCTTGAATAAGCTGATGCCTGGTGGTGGCTGACAGGAGCCAGTCGTCGAGATACGGAAACACCTGGAATCCTTGTCGTCTCAGGTGAGCCGTGACCACTGCCATGCATTTGGTGAACACTCTGGGGCTGTAGTGAGACCAAAGGGCAGGGCTCTGAACTGGAAATGACTGGACCCCAGCCGGCGGAGAAATCTCCTGGGCGTCTGTGAATTTTGATGTGATAGTACGCATCCTGAAGATCTATTGAGCACATCCAGTTGTCCTTCTGTAAGAAAGGCAGAATTGACTGAAGAGTGACCATTCGAAATCTTGTCTTCCTCACAGACTTGTTGAGTCTGCTGAGATCCAATATTGGTCTCAGTCTCCCGTCTTTTTGGGGACCAAAAAGAACCTTGAGTAGATTCAGACTCTGAATGGTCTGTTGTAACTGGCTGAATGGCTCTTTTTGCAGTAGTTTTGAGACTTCTAACTCTGCAATTTCCCTTAGACCGGGTGGTACATCTGGAAGGGAATTTGAGGGGAAAGGACTTTCCTCGAAAGGAATTATGTAACCCTTGGATATGATCGACTGTACCCATCTGTCTTGGTGAGGGAATGCCAGGCTTCTGGGTACAGTGATAATCTTCCCCGACTGCCTCCAAGGAGGGACAGCGAACATCTCAGGGATGCTGAAAGGGCTTGTCAGAGAGAGGCTCTCTGTTTCCCTGGTTTTGGACCCCTCTGCCTCTAGGGCGTCTGTTGTTGTTACCCCTCTGCCTCTAGGGGTAAACTGACCACGTGAATCCGGCGTGACTCCTTGGGATTTGAACCACATTTTGCCACCTTTCTGTCCTTTGGGGTAAGGTCTAGAAGGGGTGGAAAACGGACTCCCTGACAGAAGAGTCTTGCCATCCTGCTCACACCTGGTCAAAGTTTCCTTCACCTGAGGCCAAACAAAGCTGACCCATCAAAGGGAGAATTTGTGAAGGGCCTTAAAGGGATCTGCAAAGTCACATAGCCGCATCCAGGCTTGGCGTCTAAGAGCCACACCTGTACCTGCGGCCCTACTCGCTCCATCAGCAGCATATGATATTAGCCGCATGGAGGAGTTTGCAATGGAATTAAGGGTTCCTAGCTGCTAAGCAATTTTTCTTGAGCCCCTGCAGCTGTAGGATCCTGTACTACTTCACCCAGCTCCTTAAGGATATCCCTCTGGAGTCTGGTGAAGTGACATAAATAATTCAGCGAGCATAGCAAAGGTCGCTGAGGAAAACATCCGCTTACCGTACCTATCCATGGTCCTAGAGTCCTTATTGGGAGGATGGGCCAGTGCAGGAAGGATCTACAAGTTCCTTCTTGGTGGCAGCAGCCACCACCA
>NC_056733.1:377038953-377069424 GCF_019279795.1 Protopterus annectens
TTTTAGCGGGGGGGAAGGGGGGAAAGTTGTTTTTTGAGAGAGGACTGAAGATTAGTTAGGAGTGGGGCACCATAGAGAAGGGAGGGGATAAGGAAGGAAGTAGCAAGTTATTTTAGTAGCAGAGGTAAGGTAGGCATTTTGTCTATAAAGCATGCCAAGTTTTTGATGGGTTTTTTTTATATTTTTTTGTAGGTGAGAGGTAAATTTAAGTTGGTTGTCAATTAGTACCCCAAGTAGCTTGGTCTCTGAAACCATTTCTAGGGGTGAGTTATTTTGGCTAGTGATTGAAATTGTATTCATATTGAGAGAAGTAGTTTTAGAAGGAGTAAATATCATTAGCTTGGTCTTGGAGGCGTTGATAGCTAGGTGATTTTTTAACATCCATTGCTCTGTTGTAGAGAAAGCATCTTGAGTTAGTTTTTGAAGTGTGGTGATAGAAGTGGCTGAGCAAATGATAGTTGAATCGTCTGCATATTGGATGATGTTTGAGAATGGGATTGATTTGTGGAAGTCATTTATAAATATGTTGAAGAGAACGGGACCTAGAATGGAGCCTTGTGGAACACCTGTGGGGGTACTAAGGAATGAGGAGGTAGTTTTTTCCATTTTACTGCTTGATTTCGGTTGGATAGGTAACTAGAGAACCAGTGCAAGGAGGAGGAAGAAAGGTTAAGTTCTGAGAGTTTAGTTAAGAGCAGGCTGTGTGAGATGGTATCGAAGGCTTTGGAGAGGTCGAGTAGTAAGGTAGAAACAATTAGGCCAGAGTCAGGAGCTCTATTTACCGTTTCAAGGAAGGAGAGGAGGGCTGTCATAGTGCTGTGATTAGGTCTGAAGCCATGCTGTGTGGGAGTTATAAGATGATTTTCTAGGAGATGAGGGAGGAGTTGAAGATGGACACATTTTTCTAGGATTTTAGAAATGGGGGGCAGGATGGCTATGGGACGGAAGTTAGTGACGTTGTTATTGTTGCCCCCTTTGTGGAGGGGAATAATATATGCCTGTTTCCAGATTTGGGGAACTGTGCATTCTTTTAGGGAGCAGTTAATTAAGATGCTAATGGGATATGCAAGTGTTTCAGCAGCTATACTAAGAAAGTAGGAAGGGATGTTATCAGAGGCGTTGGTACATGGTTTAAATTTCAGAAGGATTTTCTTTATAGTAGATGTAGGCATGGGATTTAATGAGAGGAGAGTGGAGTTGGGAGAGGGAGAGTTGGAGGGTGGAGGTGCTTGGGGTAAAGGTTGGGTAGTAGAAGAGGTAGAGGAGTTAGAGGATGGGAAGCAGGAAGTAGAAGTGGAGAAAGATAGAGTGTGAGTGGGGGGGGGGGGGTGTTAGAGAGCATGGTGGAGTTGGAGAATGAAGAGGTCAATTTGGCAATAGAGTCAATAAAAAATGAGTTAAATTGGGTGGCCAGATCTAGTTCAGAGGCATTTGAGTCAGGGGTGGGAGTATCTGGTGTACTAGGATGAAGGAGACTAGAGATCCCTTTCCAGAATTTCTGAGGGTTGTTTTTATTATGGTTTTGGAGTGTAGAGAAATAGTTTTGTCGATCAGAAGTGATGAGTTTCTTTACTTTATTTTGAAGCATTTTATATTCGTTACAACTACTACTACTGTTAATGTGTGTGTGTGTGCTTTTCTTTAACTTTTGCTTGCACTTTGTTGCTAAGGCTTCAATAGTTGCCCTTTACAGTCACTACTTGTATGCCTGCTAGGTGTCCTGACTGTAGTGTGCTGCTGTAGCTTTCCTATTTTCCATGTACATTCACACCTTGGAATGCTTGCTATATCTGCTAGGGTGTTACAGCATGCAGTGTGGTCTGGCCATGGTGTGGGCCTTGACATCTATTAGGGTATTTGAGTATGCTGCTGAGCAGGCCCCAGAGACTTTCAGGTTCATCTGTTATGTGCCTCATGGAATGGTACATATCAGTGGGGTACACCCATTAAAATGTCTGGTATGCTGCAGTTGTGACTGTGGGTTAGCATGAGCATATGTATTACTACACTTTTTCTGCCATGCAAGTGATGAATACTTTCAGGACTCCATAGTTACCATTGCATGTGTTACACCTTTCTGCCTACTGTTTGTACATTTCACATGGGGTCAGTGGGGCATCCCTGTAAGTCATTCACTGTTGCTATGTTTAGGCTCTTAACTATTCAAATATGGTGGTGTCAGACCCGTCATGTGTACAGATATTTGCAGGTTGTCCACATTTCTGCCTCATATTTTGGTCAATATCTCATGCACACCTTTTTCTGGAAAATCACTCTGGGATCAAGTCAGAATATGGTGACAAACATTCAAGTTTCAGACTGCATACCCTTCCAAACATCCCACAAAGTGCAGACCCTGTTACTCTCTGAACTGTCTGCGTTTGTTGTAACATTATTTGTAATGTGTCCCTGGTTTTGGGCCTTTGCTCCACATATGTTATTACTTGGTCCAGATGTGTTCCTGTAAGAGGTTGTGGGGTATGGGCAGTGCTTATCCTGCTGTGAGTATGTGTGTGGCTTGCAAGGTGCTATAGTGACATTATTACCTACTAGCTTCCAACTAGCATGGCTGTTTCTGTTCACACACTACTATTATGGAAATCCACTAGTTTTTATAGTAATTCTAAATGGCATGCTTTGTGTACTACACATCTATATTCCCTTTACATTCATTCCTACTATTACATGATATATTTATTTTAGCACAATGTTCTTGTATAAGAGTCATGGCTTAGTGGTAAGTCATGCAGACTACTGTTTCCAAGGTTCGGGACTCACAGTGGGATTTTATTTTGCTTTTGAACTGAGTACAGGACCTGTCAATCAAAGTGACTAAGGCACTTTTAAGCAGTTGTAACAGGGTTAGCACTGGTTTGCGTGGAGCTCACGCATGCGCACTGATGGTTAGCTCCGCGCACACCTGCTTACAACCGCTTAAACGTGCTTACTCTTCAAGACACCGCTATTTTCTTTGAAAGAAAAGAAAATGGGGAGACAGGAAAGTGGTGAAAAAGGGGTCACAAAGAGGGTAAGACAGTAGGGAAACAAGCTTGGGATGTGCAGGAGGGATGTAGGTAAGGCCCATAGCTGCCCATTTCTTCATCAGCAACAGCTGTGCATATGTATGTAATTTGGTGTGACATTTGAAACCTTCCACCCCTGAGAGGTGTCAGGACAACAATAATACTTGTTGTACAGCCAATTGTAATTGATAGGTTCCATGTCCAGCAGACATGTGTGTGGAATGGGCAGCTATGTATGGGGCATAATTTTTTTGTGGGTACAGAGTGCCCTTTTTTTTTTTTCAGGTGAGAGTGGTATGTCAGGTGAAGGAAGTCGGTACAGCTGGGGAGGTAGGTTGGGTAGGTAAACAGACAAGACAAACAAGACACATACAGGGGCGGTGTATGACATGTGTGGGGGGTTACGCAATTGACGGGGACGGAGGTTTGGATATCCAGAGCCCATGAGCCCACAGATGGCAACAGTGGAACTGATATCCCCACCCATAGGCAGTTGCCACTGTTCCTTCACTGCCCAGGATGGGGCTATGCTGGGGGCTGTGTAGGCGGGGCAACAGGCATGCCCGTTAGTTGCGCCACCTGTGCCTCGAGCTGGCGTAGGGGCTCGAGAACCGAGCCCCGAATCTCCCTACGCACCACAGTCCGGATGCTACGGAGGGTGAGTGGTGGTTCTCCTCCGGCCACACTTGCAGAGGGGGCGAGCCCCATCCCCTGCAGCGCTTCCACCCACAGGTGGCACAGGGCCACCGGAGGAGGGTCCGGACTTGGCACTAGTGCCAGGTGCACTCGCCAGCTGAGGTGGGAGAGGTGGGTCCACTGGAACCCGCCTTCCCTGTCGTCCTATGTTTTGCATTATGTCATGACAGTTTGGGTTAGTGACATATAATAACATTCACAATTAGTTGTAACAGCATGCATTAGTATTCCCATTAACCAAACACCCAGATATTCATACCATTGAACAGCGTGCATAACACATACATAATTTGAACAAAAATACACAGTCCAACAACATGCAAGGTTAATTGATGGCAACAGGCCATCAGGTTTGGATGTATGAACAGGGCAGATGCATCAACAGACATGCAAATATATATGACCCAACAGGACAAACGTCCAGGGGTGTTAATTGTGATTGCACATACCATTTTCCCATAGAATGGGTTATATGTGGTTATAGGGTGGGGTAAAGAAAGTAATATTAACACCTTCGAATAACAATACATATGCTGTACATTTCTAATAGCTACAGTTATATACACACTACTGTTCTAACTACAGTTTCCTATATGATAACTATTTCAACTTGGTGATAGGACTGTTACTGCAACATCAATATACATTTTATGGTTCTTCATACACATTCATATCTAGCTTTGTTCAGCTACATCATCCTGCTACATTTGCTTTATATAGCTGTAGACAAGTGTGGATGTTTGGTATATCAGGCAATCATCCTATCTGCATATTGCAGACTGAGAGCAACATATCCAGATTTTGGGATACACATTCCAGATGCAGCAACACTTTGAACAGATTTTGCTGTTTGGTTTTGAATCTCACATGCATTTCATTCTGTCTTGACTGCAGTAAACTTTATTCAGGGGTTATTACTACTGTATTGCTGGATTCATGACACTTTCTCACACTCTCTCACTTGCTTTCATTTTACTATTCAGGATGGTACTTCTAGGCTTTATTGACATGTTTTACCAGTAGTTATTACAATCCTTTCTAGCAGTCTCACTTCTGTCATGTTTCAGTATTTCCACAGGGATATATTTCACACATGTGATTTCATCATCTTCTGCAGCTATACTTTTCAGCCTGCTGCAGGTTGTGTACTATTTTCTTACAGGTAGGGCATTTTTATTTCAGAATATATGTCAGATAGTTTCATTTTTTGGTTAAACTTACAGGCTGAAACACACTTTTGTAATCAAGCAATAATTGCATACACTTTCACACTGTTACTTGCAGATTTTATTCCTTACTGACTACACTGCACTCTTTTGCTGACTGTCATACTTTTATATTTCTTTACAGTTACTGGTAGTGGATTACTGACCTGCCTGGTGGTGCAACCGCACCAGCCTATCGCCATAGGCTCTGCGGTTCGCAGAACGGACACCTGCAGCTGTAATATAAATGAAGTAATATTGGAATACACATCTCCATAATATCAGCTAGTTTAATTTCTTATATACATAATTAAATGTTACTTACTCAGTAGTGGGCGTTGGGTGTTTGCGGGCCTCCTGGATCCAAAGGTTCAGTTGGTCCTGCTTGCATCTCTTCAGGTCCGCATGGTGGTGACGGACCTGCTCACCAGTCCTTGGAATCCCTGTGGCACTGGTGAGATCATGAGCCAACTGGTCCCACGCCTCGGCCCTGTATGCTCCCCAGAGGACCTGGCCCTGCATGAGTTGGGCCTCATGATTATGGACTAGGAGCCAGACCATGTACCTGGACTCCTCAACACCCCACCTCTGTGCTCAAAAGTGACTACCCTCTCCTGCTCCTGTCATTCTGCCTGCAGGTCAGTTCTACAATCGTTTATGCTGTGTATTCCCGCCTATGGGGCTTATATAGTCCGTTTTTCCCGCACATATCTGTGATTGGCCATTTTGGAATTGTATCAACCTCAGAAAACCTGCATTGTCATGCTCCAGTTTGTATTCATTCCTATATATTAGCTATTATTGCATTTCTAGGTACTGCTGTTATGGCTTAGTGGTTTGGTACCTTGACTATGGCGTATAGTATCCCGGGTTCGAACCTGGCCACTGCTTTTTATTTTTCATGACTGTCTAGACATGCTGAGGGGTGTGTCTGTGTAAAGGCAGTTTTGATACAGCTTGCTCAACGTTGCCCGTCGGTTAGCTCGTTTGCACGGTGCGCAGCTCTGCGCAAACGGGGTACGCTGCTTTAAGCCTCATTTGGCTATCGGCACGCATATTACGCTCAGCTCAGTTAGGGGCACATAGATTTAGCATGTTAGACCACTGCTCAGCTACGGGCACTCATTTTGTGCCAGTTAAACCACTGCTCATCTACGGGCACATGCACTCACTCTGTTAAACTGTAGCTCAGCTATGAGCACATCTGGCATTTTTTCTTCTTTTGTTACCTCACATGTCTTCAATATAAATGGGCTATTTCATTACATTTTACATAAATTGTGGTTTTATGTGTACATATTTGTCAGGGACTTGTTTCCTGCTTATTTTGAAAAAAAAAAATTGGTGTTGTGGGGGCTCGAACCATGAATGCCTGCTCTTCAGCCAACATCTCTACTGCTACGCTATTGCTTCCTGGCTTAGTTTGCATATTTAGTTCTTATATGCTTTCCCACTGACTGCTAACTGTAGCTGTGCTACGGGCACACCCGCGCAAACGAGCGCACTCACGGTTAAACATCTTTACAATTTAAAAAAATATATAACATGTTCATTTATATATATTTTATGTTCATAGTCTGTGGGGGCATGTGTTGTGTTGTGTTTATTCACATTTCCGTGGACTCTGTTGTGGGTGTTTACTTTGGGCACTTTTACTTCTGGGGCGTGTCCGCTTGCAGGGCTCAGCCTGGACACGCCTACTGTCTTACATGGTCAGTGTTAGACTTAGGTGTGATTCAGCATGCTCTCATGAATATGCAAAGCATGCTGACATCACTCCGTTTAACTGCAACCTCCGTGTAAGAGTTATAACTCTTACACGGAGGCTTCGTGAATCCTGGGGAATGTATTTCACATACCCTATCTATCTATCTATCTATCTATCTATCTATCTATCTATCTATCTATATATCTGTCTCTCTCTCTCTCTCTCTATATATATATATATATATATATATATATTTTGCTAATTTTAATTTGATTCATTTTATGTATTTCTCTTTCTTTTCATAAAAGGAATTTTTCTTCTCTAATAAGTCTCTGAATGTTTTGTGACTTAATATTTTATCTTTCTCTTTTTCTTTTCTTCCGTATACATTCTAAAAACACTTTTTTATATTTCTTTTTAAAATTAAGCCACCAAACAATCCAGTTCTCATAAAACTCTCTCATATTCATATGATTTTCCATAATTACATAAGTTATTTTTTCTCTTCTAAATCTAATTTCTTTTCAGTAACTCTGTTTATTCCTTTTCCAGTTATTATATATTCTTCATTTTTCTGTACTTTAAGCCATACAGCCATATGATCTGAAAATCCAGCATACTTAATTCTTTTTTTTTACTTTTAAACTATCAGATATTAAAAATAATCAATGTCTGTCCTAATTTCATTCATTTTGTAGACACAGTGGTTATTCTACCATACTCTTAGCTTTCCACTTCTCATAATTTCTTTAACCATTTTAACATCACAGTTGCTCTTATTTTTTCTTAAATTACAGTTAAAATAAAATCATCCACCACTGTAATGGTTTTAAACATCATTTATCTCTCTTTTTTGTTATATATGCATATAAAGCTATAATTCTATACACGTATTCTTCCATTTCAAATCTATTACCATAAGTCATTCTAGTTCCACTATGGTTACATCTAATATTTTAATGCTTTCTTGACATAATATGCATATGCCCAAGCATGTTTCTTTCCCCATGTTCCAAACTACTGCACCATTCCAAAGTTTTTCAGTTTGTGCTTTCCTTCCTCTATTAATAATGTGATATCTTCTAAAACAATAATATGTGCATCTACTGCAGCACACCATTGTAATATACCTAATCCCCTCTTAAGATTATTTCATACTGTTCACATTTAAAGCTAATACTTTCATATTTTAAGAACAGTTAGTAAAATTAAATGTTTATCCCTTTCCCTTCTTATTTTATCTAAGCATTATATTTTTGAATTTTCATTTCCTTTCTTTAACTCTTTCCTTACTATGCGCCAGTCAACTTCTTCCCCACTTGTCTCCTCTGTTTTTTTTCCATGTTATTTTCTTTACCTTCAGGTATAACCTCTTTATCAGTCACATTTTTGTACATTTTCTTGTATAACACATTCTTCTTTCTCCTTTATTTTCATTTTCTTGCACATTCATTTCACATTCTAGCCATACATGACCAGTATTGCCACATTTTTTTGCACTTTAAATAACATTGTTTTGCATTATGCCCTGTTTTATCACAAAAATGTCATTATTTTTATCACATTCATTGATTACATGATAATTTTTTCCACAAAATAGCAAGTCTTTGGTTGACCCCTGTATTTCACAAACCCGCTATTACCATGAACATTAATAATACTAGGTACATGCATAACATTATCATTTTCAGTATTACTCCTTATTCCCATTCCCCAGCCCATAGTCCTATTTCATCATATATTTTTGTAGCATCTGTGATGACCATGCCCTGGCCCAGCAATCAAGGAGCCTCAATCCTCACTACTAACACCAGGGAGGTCATCTCCTTAAAGAGAAAATAATTACTAATATACACAGTAAAGTACAATTTCCCTTAAGTGCGCACAGAAATCACAGTCAGTCTGGGGCTGGTTGCTCCCTTGCTCACCATGTCCCCAATAAGACTCCCCACTGGCACAGCTATAGCATCCAGGTCTCAGCCTAGCTGGGCAAGCTAGAACCTCCAGTACTCTCTCTCTCTCTCTGTCCAACCAGTGCTTCGTGTCCCTGCCAAGAAGCTGACACAACACACACACACTTTGAGATAAGTATTTATACAACTTCACAGACACTCCTGGGAAAGGCTGACACAGATTCTTCAGCTGTGCCCCTTTACCTAGACTATACAATAGTAATTACTGCCACCACCCAGCTAATAATATCAGCTACTAAAAGGCCCTTAAAAGGGTATCCAGTTATTACTGTGCAATATTATAATCCAATGGTAGTATGACTAACAGTCAAGGCTTACTTTAGAGTGGCCTATTACAATAACCTCTATAAATATGCAATGTACTCTAGAGCTTATCTCTACACAAACCAGCCACAGGTAAATGTTTTTAAAATATTTAATAATAAATAATTAAAACACAAGACAAAACTACTACGCCACAGAGATATCTAAGAGTTTAGAGATCACACAGAAACCTAAAATAATACAGTAGGACAGGTCTGATTTCAAAGATCTTTACTAGCTTTAACTATTCCTACAAGAAATCACAGAGCTAAATCTTACATGTGAGCATAAGGCACAGTGCTGATAAGTTGGATATCAAGATCAAAATGCCCCCAGTCTCTTGTGAGAAATAGTATTTAAACATTACTAACAAACATGTTTGCTGGGTCCCTCTCAAATTACATCATGTTGACACTTAGGTTTTCCCAGGCAAACAAACTGCATTATTTAGCAATCTAACACCTGCTCAGAAACTTACAACAATAGAAGATATTTCACATGTATATTCTAACAGAAACTAGAGCAGTAAAGCACCATCCACATGTAAATTCTGGTCATAAACTTTAGCCTTAAAACAATGGGCATGAAACCTTCATCCAGATGCACTGGAACCAAATTCTAACATGAAAGGGTCACAACATGCTTCAATGGGCCAGTAGAGTGCAATGTTGTCACATATTTTGCAGTTCCACATTTCACAGTATTCTTTTACATTCAAGAAAACATGCCTGTCTTTTACATTTATTTACAAATGCCAGAATTATATATCAAATTCTATTTGACTAGGCTGGCAGCCTTTGCCAATCTCTCCCCAATCATCACATCTCTCCACCCCCCCCAGGGTAACTCAAGCAGGTTTTCAAGTGCCCCTTGAAAAACATCGCTTGAGAGTGTCAGGTCTACCTGGGTGTACCTCACTCCATTCCCTGTCTTGAGAACCCATCTGCATTGGCATTGCTACTCCCACTGCAGTGTTGCACTGGCATATATGCTTGCAACTCCAGACTCCATCTTAGCAACTTGGAATTTTGCTGACTGGCTCTGTTTAACCATGTTAGAGGGTTGTGATCTGTCATCACAGTGAATTTTCTTCCATACAGATAAGGCTGAAGTTTTTGTAGTGCCCACACTATGGCTAGACATTCCTTTTCAACCACTGTATAGCATTCCTCCCTGGGTTGGAGCCTACAGCTGAGATAAACCACTGGGTGCTCTTCTCCCTCTCAAGAAATCTGGCTAAGTACAGCCCCCACCCCATAGTTTGAAGCATCCACCTGCACAACAAATTCTTTGCTATAGTCTGGACTGGCTAACACAGGGGGTCCTCCCAAAGCTTGCGTAAGCTTCTGAAGTGCCTGCTCACATGCTGGGGTCTACATTACCTTATCTGGACTGTTCTTCCTAGGCAGGTTTGTGAGGGGAGCAGCTATGGTACTATAACTAGGAATGAACTTTCTGTAGTACCCTGCTGTCCCTAAGAATGCCCTTACCTGCTTTTTGGTAACAGGTGCAGGCCATGCCTGAATAGCTTCCACTTTTGCAGGTTCTGGCCTTATCTTACCACTCCCTACTCTATGTCCTAGGTAGGATACCTCTGCCTTACCCACTGGCTTAATGGTCAACCCTGTCCTCCCTAGTCTGACAAGCACCTCCCTGACATGCTGAAGGTGCTCTTGCCAGGAATGTCTGTAGATAGCAATATCATCCATCTAAGCAAGGGCAAACCCTCCTGCTCCTGCTCCTGCTAAGATATGATCTACCAGCCTCTGGAAAGTTGCTGAGGCATTCTTCACCCCAAAGGGCATCTTTCTGAACTCATACAAGCCAAAAGGAGTCACAAAGGCTGACTTCTCTCTAGCACTGGGAGTCAAGGGCACCTGCCAGTAACCCTTGGTAAGATCAATGGTTGTAAGATACTTAGCCCCACCCAGCTGCTCTAGAGCCTCATCTGTCCTAGGCATGGGGCAAGCATCTGCCTCTGTGTGACTATTTAATTTCCTGTAATCCACACAGAACCTGATGCTGCCATCCTTCTTTGGCACCAGTACCACTGGAGAGGCCCAGGGATTGTTGGACTCCTGAATCACCCCTAGTTCCAACATCTTCTGTATATCCTCCTTCAGAGTCTGTTTGACTCTCTCAGGCACCATATAAGGGGCCTGCCTGATAGGCCTTTGGGGTCCTGTATCCACCTGGTGCTGTACCAGGTGGATGCTCCCTGGTTTCCCAGTGAAAATGCCCCCAAACTCCTGCAACACTGCAAAGATTTCTCGAACCTGGGTAGGAGACAGCTGCTGGGATATTGCTACCCCTTCCACCAAGGTGTCAGCCCGAGCCTCACTGAGGAGATCAGTCCCCAGATCTCCATCAGAATCCTGCAATCCACTGCAAATGTTCAGCACAAGGGCCTCCCTATCATGGTAAGGTTTCATCATGTTAACATGGTACAATTTGTGCCCCTGCCTTCTGCCTAGCAGTTCCACATGTAGTTAATATCACTTACCTTTCTTACCACATTGTAGGGACCCTCCCAAGCTGCTTGCAGCTTGTTGTGTCTGACAGGAATGAAAACCATCACTTGCTGCCCTACAGCATACACTCTATCTCGAGCATTCCTGTCATACCACACCTTTTTCTGTTGTTAGGCTTCTGCCAGGTTCTCCTGGGCCAGGCCCATGTGTTCCCTGAGCCTTGTACTGAGTTTCAGGAAATATGCCACAACAGACTCCTTGTGAGACTCACACTCACCTTCCCACTCATCTCAAATTAAATCTAGAGGTCCCCTCACCCTATGTCCATACAGCAACTCAAAGAGTGAAAAACCTGTGGATTCCTGGGGAACCTCTCTGTAAGCAAACAACAGATGGGGCAAATGTTTGTCCCACTCCCTCTTAAAATGATCTGCAAATGCCCGTAGCATGGACTTGATTGTAGAGTTTAACCTCTCAACAAGACCATTAGGCTGGGGATGGTAGGGGGTGGTCTTCATGTGCTTCACCCCACATGACTTCCACAGACAGGCCAGCAGATCTGACATAAAATTGGCACCTCTGTCAGACAGTATTTCCTTTGGGAAACCTACCCTGCTGAAAATCTCTAGCAAAGCATTTGCCACCTTCTCGGCCTCAATGGAGGACAAAGCCACTGCCTCAGGGTATCATGTAGCATAATCTATAATCACTAGGATATACTTTTTCCCTGTGGAACTTGGGGTACTCAGAGGACCCACAATATCCATAGCTACCTTCTGAAATGGCTCCTCAATCACAGGCAAAGGCATCAAAGGAGCTCTCACCTTGTCTCCTGCCTTGCCTACCTTTTGGCACTGCTCACAGGTCCTGCAGTTCCCTGTTACATCTTTGGAAATTCCAGGCCAATAGAAGTTTTGCATAATATGCCTCTTTGTATGTTTTATGCCCATATGACCTACAAAGGGAATATCATGGGCTATGGCTAGAAGTGCCAGACAGTAAGCTCCAGGCACTACCAACTGCTTTACTCTCTCACTTTCTAGTCCTCACTCAGGGGTCCACTCTCTGCATAGTAACCCTTTGTCCCAGTATGCAGATTCCCCCTTCCCTTGAGAATCAGGCGCCTCCCTAGCTACCTGCCTCAGGCCTTGCAATGTAGGGTCTGAGAGCTGAGCCTGTTTCAAGTCTCTCCTTGTAACCCTTCCCAGCTCTAATTCCACAGGAAGTCTGGCATCCTCTGACAGCAGTGCCTCACTGTCAGCCTTGGTACTAATACTCACCTCTACCTTTGCAGTTACCCTGTCCAAAGGAACATCAGTACCCACAAGCAGCTGTGGCTCACATTCAACCTCACTGCTACAGCGTAGCTCACTCCCTGAAGGAACCACCTCAGCAATCCTGGCTGCAAGTATGCAGTCTGTCTGGGTCTCCCCCAGGCTACCAGACCCACATGCTTGTCTCCTAGCCTCACTGCATGTAACTGCATAAGTACATAGTATTGCCTCATCCAAATCCTTCCCTCTCAGGACATCTGCAGGATGGTAGTTCCATACCCCTGTTGTCTCAAGACAACCTACTATTGGCATTTTGTCTTTATCACTTACTGGCTCCCTCACCTTTGGTTCCCTACCTTGTCTCCGTGGACACCTATATGCCACATGGCCCCACTGGTTGCATTCAAAACATTTAACCCTTGCTCCTGGACGTGTACCTGAACTAGTGGCTTCCCCTGCTACTGGTGGATTCTGCTGGGGCAGTTTGTGCTGCCCACCATGGGTTCCTTTAGTCCCATGAGCAGTACTGGGGGTCCCTTTCCTGAGCAGAGCTGCACTGCTTGCTAGGTATAGGTCTCCCTTCTTCCCCAACTGCTCTGAAGTAGCACACTGTCTATCAGCTAACAAGATCCTCATGTCCTCAAGTAAAGTGCTAAGGGACTGTTCCCTTGCCAAAAGGTCTGCCAGCCCTTCAAAAGGGGTGACCTGACATCCACTCACCCAGGTATGAAAATAAGTGCTCAGTTCAACAACATATTCGCATACATTTTCATCTGCCTTGCATCTATGCTCATGAAACATTTTCCTATACATTTCAGGTGTTAGCTTAAACATTCTAATAAATGTCTTTTTACAGCAGTATAATCAAAATGGTCAGTGTCATGCATTTTTGCTAAAGAAGTTACAGCTTTACCATGGAGTAAGGGGGTCAGGAACCATACCCAGAGCCCTTGGTCAACTTCATACTGTTTACATATCCACTCAAACATATGAATGAAGCTATCAAAATTATCCCCCTCTTCAAACTGTGGAAGAAATGTATTGACCTTTTGTGCTTCTGGGGTCCGGTTACTCCCTTCCCTATTACCTCCATGACTCTGGCGAAGAGTCAGCATTTCCCTCTCATGCCTCCTCTGCCATTCATTTTCCTCAGCTTGTAGACTCCTCATTTTCTCTGCTGCTTCTAGTTCCATACACCTGGCCTCCAACTCAAGTCTCTTTAGCTCCAGCTGGATTTTTAAGTCCACAGCAAAAAGGTTGAGCTGTCCATTCTCTGAGGATATTGTATCTCCACTGTCTGATTGTCCTCCAGGCTGCTGTTTTCTGATGCAGCTGTAACCAAGGCTGTAATCAGGTCTGCTTTAGTCAGGTTTCCATGCACCAGTCCCCTAGCCTGGCACATCTCCGGCAGCTGGCTTCTTGTCAGCTTTCCATACTCCTCTGCTGACATGCTGCCTGCTCACCCTGACTAACACTAAGCTAACAAAAGAAATAAAACAATTCTGATCTGAACTCAGAGTATACACTGTGTGGCTGTTTTAGAGTACAAAACAGTGTAAGAAACTTCTCTGTGTGGAAGATTTTCAGTCCATATATTTCTAGTTAATCACTGTATATAATCAGATCAGACAATAGTAGTAGAAGTAGCGAATGTAAACTCGTCAAGTCAAAAAGTAATAATAGAAAATATATAATTCTACAGCATTACTAAGTATTCGAAAGTAATCCAAGCAAGGCAGGCAGTCTGTTTCCAGTCGAAAATCCTTTATTAAGTACACAGACAAGCGATCCAAGTAAAACAAAAATAGAGTAATAATTTCCTCACAAGCTTTCCAAATATATATATACTTTTTATCAGGCATGGGAGTGGTTTATTGTGCTGTAAAACAAAGTGTTATTGGTGCACATGTTAAATTCACATCCCTTCCCCCATCAGTGTGACATTCGAGCTGGTTCTGCCCTACCTAGTAGCTGTCATAATAATATATAGCCCTAATGTACTTTAATGGTACATCTTATTTAACCAAATTATTAAGTAGATTATTAAGTCTGTGATTTTATATACAAGGCAATATACTACATGGCTGGAAATATATAAACCTTAGTTCATTTTAGATCAAAATTATATATAAATATATACATATACATTTTTCATGTAAAAATCAGTTTCTATTTTCATAACCTATTGTTAACAAAGATCGCTTTCGTCCTTTTAGACTTCTTCAGGTCTGTGTACAAGAACCCTAAAAAACTATATAATTGTATAATTAGTTAGTATTGTTATTACCATCATTTTGAATAAAGTTGAATATATATATATATATATATATATATATATGATGATGGAAACAAAAAATATACATTTAAATTTCAAAGGATTTAAAATGGTATTTAAAACCAATTTGCAGAAAAAAATAAAATAAAATACAATTAGTCATGTAAACAATGTGGCAATTTTCTAAGTTCCAGTGCACTTTTAATTGAACAGTAGTAGTTTAGTCCAGGCTTTCTAAAAGAGTTTAGCTTTAATTGCCACATAAGTTCATGTTTCTCCAGAATATTCAGGATGTCTCCTTCAAGATCACCCATGTCTATGCAATCCAGGATCTGGAACTTAAAACCTGTGTGTCTTTTATGAAGAGAAAGGTGTTTGGCTAGTGCATTATTTTTACATCCAGAGTGGATTTCTGACAGATGACATGAAATCCTTTGCTTGAGTTTATTTACAGTCTTGCCCACATAGAATGCTTCACATTCATTGCACTGTGCCCTGTAAATTACTTTTTTAGTGTTACAGTCACCTCCTGCACTGGTTTTAATGATCTTCTTTAAATAAGGGCAATAAAAACTATCACCTTGCTGTATAAATATACAAAATGTACAATTAGTTTTACATCTTTTAGTGCTTTTCTCACATGGTCTAGGTTTAAATTCAACAAAACTTCTAATATTCCTGGCCTTCCTATAAACAAATGATGG
The DNA here is from genome assembly GCF_019279795.1 of Protopterus annectens. Lineage (NCBI taxonomy): Eukaryota > Metazoa > Chordata > Ceratodontiformes > Protopteridae > Protopterus > Protopterus annectens. The sequence continues at coordinate 377,054,586 of NC_056733.1, forward strand.
GGCTTCACCTAAGATGTTAATCAGAAAAGGGTTTCCTGTGACAATGTCCCAGTTTTCATCAATAATATTTTTGATACTGTGATAATCCAAAGTGTATGTCAGGATGCAGCTATTTTTGCATTTGTTATTCTCTGTGGAACTATTTAACATTTTTCTACTGGGGAGGTTGAGTGAAGGTGCTTCAGTCCTTTTCAGTTCTATAATGGGTTCCAGGATGTTTTTTAACATCTGACTTTCATAGCCTCTCACTAGAAAATTATTCTCTAAGTTGTTCAGGTTTCTCAAAAATGGTTCCATCCCTGTGGTAATTCGAGCTAATCTATAGCCTTGGGATTTCACTACATTAGATTTGGTTTTTGTAGGATGTAGACTTTTACTGTGGAGTAATAAGTTAACTCTTGTTGGTTTCCTTTTTTTTTTAAACAAGTTTATTGTTTTAACATACAAGAGAAATATCATAACAATTTTATACAAGTAATTAAAATAGATATGATTATAACATTCAACAAAACAACCAAAGTATTTACAAAGACATCCACTACAATCAAATCAATTAATTAAACTAAAATACCATGCTATTGAAGTTAAGATTTTTTTAACAGGTTTTGTAAATTATCCCATACAATATAATAAGATGTTTTCCTAGTTGTTCTTGACCTTATTGTGTTTATTTCCATATGGCACACTATATTTATAACATTTTTAAATTCATTGAACGAAGGAGGTGTATCTGAAATCCAATTTCTGGTTATTATTTTCCTAGCCACTGCTAGAATAGACCATAACAAGGGAAGCTTAATCTTTTTAACACTTTGAGGTACAGGTGTGTTGAATAATATAAGAGATTTAGAAATATTGAAATTATCTGTAAAAAGAGCCTGCAAAAATTCATTAATTGACTTCCAATATTCTTTCAATTTTATACAGTCATAAAACATATGAGCCCAGTCAGCATTAATTTCTACATTACATCTTTTACATAGATTATCTTTATTATTTATTTTATTCATCATCAAAGGTGTATAAAAGGATCTATGTAAAAATTTCCATGTAAAAAGTCTCCAGACAATGGAAGACGTAGTTTTGTAGGCAGATTCCAATATATATTGTTTATCTTGTTGGTTTGGTGGGTCCCCATTAATGGAAGTGAAATAATTCCAGTAGGTATCTACACTGTAAAAAGTTTTTTGCCTGATAATTTTATGTATGTATGAAAGCTTTCCTTTATCAGAAACTTTATGTTGTAAATTTAATATCAAGTAATCAATCAGTGTTGGAATAGATTCTTTAACTGTTATAGACATTAGATCTATTTTATCAATGAGATGTTGTCTAAAGGTCTGAACCTCTAACCAGCAAGTTTCTCTTAGATCAAATTCTTGTTTTAAGAAATCTAGATTTTTAACTTTATTATCAGATATCAACTGATACCAGTACTTTAGATCATTATCTATAGTTAAATGGGTTCCTTCAGAAGTAGATGACAAAAGCATACCCCGAGTATACATTATAGGGAATATAATAAAATTCCATTCCCTATATTTAGGATGCATGAATATAAAGTTACGAAAGCTAATAATAATGTTTAATGGGTAACTAACTATATGTTTAGGTGAAGTACAAAATTCCTTTAGTAACCATAACATGGAGTTATTTACAATCATATTTTTATGTGTTAAGGAGATTTTCATGAAGTGTATACTAATTAGCTCCCAGTAATCTTTCCATTTTGCAACATATGACTGATCTATTAATAAAGTAATAACTTTTACAATAGAAGAGATAGTATATAAATTAAAGTCTGGAAAAGAAATACCCCCTTGAGACCAGCTATTAGTATGTTTCTTTAATGCAATCCTAGGTCTATTAGGTGCCCATAGGAAATTTAACATTAGTGTATTCAGTTTTTTGATAATTATTTTTGTAGGTGGGAGTATTATTGATTGTATTAAGTATAAAATCTTGGGGAATATTATCATTTTAATAATTGTAAGTCTCTCTTCCATAGTAAAAAACATATTATTCCAGGTATTAAAAAGATTTTATATATTATGAAAACAGGTATTATAATTATTATATATAATAGATTTAATATCTTTAGATAATATTATACCTAAATAAGTTATCTGACCTGAATTGGGTACATATTTAGTAAAATCACTATTGAGAATATTTTTTCGTGTATATATATAGGTAGTATTTTAGTTTTTTCTTCATTGAATATTAAACCAGAAATACTTTTAAAATTCATCATTTTATCAAATAGAGACTGCATAGAAGAATTAGATCCTGCTGATGTAATTAGAACATCATCTGCAAAAAGTTGAATTTTAGATGTTTTGTATTTTCATCTATTTCAAAACCCTCTATGTCAGTACTGTTTCTGATCAAATTAGCCCAAGGCTCCATTATTAAAGTGAATAATAGTGGAGAGAGTGGACACCCTTGTTTTGTACCTTTAAAAATGGGTATTTTTGTGAGACATATGTTCCTACCTTAATATAAGCCAATGTTCCTTTGTATAAATGCTCAATTAGATTTACAAATGCATCTGAGAAGTTTGTGCACTTCATTAAGGTAAACAGATAGTCCCAACTTACTGAATCAAATGCTGAACTTATATCAAGACTAATAAGTGTTAAATCTTTTGTTTTCCTATTTGCAAAATCAATTAATGTTAGAGTTCTCCTTATATTATCAAAAGTATTTCTATTTACAATGAAGCCTGTCTGATCTATATCTATAATGCCAGGAATGATTGTCTTCAATCTATCAGCAAAAATACTCATAAACATTTTATAATCAACATTAAGTAATGAGATGGGTCGATATGAAGTACATCTAGTTGGATCTTTATTAGGTTTTAAAATTGGCGAAATAAATGTATATTGCCAAGATGGGGGGGTTATTAGCTCATTTTGGGCCAAAATAAAAACCTTATGTATTAATGAATATGTACTTTTAGAAAGGATTTTATATATCTCTGGTATAATACCATCATTACCCGGTGCTTTGTTTGATTTAAGCTTGTTAATTTGTGTAACAACCTCTGTATATGAAATACTTTTGTCCAATAGTTTAATCTGTTGTTTATTAAGCTTTTTATTCATGTTTGTGGTTATAAACTCCTTTATTTTATCTTTAGGTTCCATGTTAATGTTATTATGGTTAATTTTGTGAAAGTGATTTCTAAATTCATCTAGTATTTCTGGTAGACTAGAAACATTCTTCTTTTTCCTTAGAGAAAAGATTTCTTTGATATGATTTTGTTTATTCAACCTTTTTGTTTTATTTTTAAGTCTATGTAAGTATTTGGGACTTATTGAATAAGACAAAAACTTGTATTTCTCTAGAGTTATTTTAACTTTATGAGTTAAAATTTCTTTGTATTTCTCATTTAGTTTGTTTATTTCTTCAATGACTTTCTTATCCATAATATTTTCTTTATTATTATGTTTATAAGAGTCTAATTTACTTTGAATATCTAACAATTCCTTATCCCAAGATTTCCTTTTATTATTATACCATCTGATACTTTGTCCATATAGATATGATTTTAAGGCATCCCAGACATAGACAATGGAGACTTCAGGAGTATTATTTATGTCTAGAAAATGTTGTACTTCTGAAAGTATATACTCTTTATAGTCTTTTAGTTGAGTTAAGTATGCTGGTATCCTTTTGATCTGAACATTATGAGTATTTTTTATCATGAACTCAAAAACAATTGAATTATGATCAGATATAGGACATGAAATGATTTTGGAATTAATTAAATCTGTTACCATCTGGTTAGAAATAAAGACCCTATCTATTTTTGAATAAGTTTTGTATCTGTTAGAAAAAAAGGTGTATGGTAATGATTTTGAATCTATCTGATTATTAATGTCATTTAAATGATAAGAATTAGCAAAATCTTTTAAATGTTTTGCATTAGATGTAATTTTCCTTTTTCCTATAGTGGTAGTGTCACTTTCATGTAGTATACAATTGAAGTCACCAGCTAAAATAACATCTCCTATAGAGAATGATATGATCTTATCAAGATGGTGTTTCACTGTATTAATACCAATTCCAAGTATCCAATATACATTAATTAATGTATAAGTCTTCCCATTAATTTGTATTGTAACCATACAAAACATTCCTTTATCATCCTGATAAGACTTAATAGTTTTAGGAATAGGCATACTTTTATTCCATAAAATAGCCACTCCTCTTTTTTTCTGAGTGTGCTCTGAACTAACCAATACTGTATATTTGTTTGTGGCTAGTTTATCAATATCTTTTTCAAGAGATGAGTTTCTTGAAGGAAGACTAAGTTGGCCTTATGTAAATTAATGTATCTTATTAGGCTTGCCCTTTTACACGGATTATTCAATCCATTAATGTTTAAAGAAATTCCTTTTAGAGATGTCATTTGGCATTTTTAAAACATAAGAATCTTATGATCAAAATAACAATTAACAAAATAAGTAATGTTACATCTCCTTCTTTAGGTGTACCTTTAAATATAGCTGTATTTATTGAATCTCTTATGGGATTTTGTATAAGATTCAATTTTGTTTGTAGTGACAATGAGTTTACAAAATGTATTGTGGATGTCAGAACTATATACATACAACAATGAACAAGAGAAAATAATGTAAGGATTAAACCTTGCACCCAGCCTGGAGTTAAAAACTCCAACTTAGAGTAGTATATACCAATCAAGTTAACCCCCTACCCTAAGCAGCAGTACCTCAGCTACCACCTTATCAATTTAATACTAGTTATATTTAACATTAAATTAACAACTTTCAATTAGATTATCTAGCAAGACAAAACTACACATTTGATAAAACAGCATCATATAAACTAAAATAAACTTTTTTTTAAAAAACTATTCATACTACTATATACATCTAATTAATATAATACATTTGTATTCAAATAGCATTCAAATAAACTTGATATTAGGAACCAAGAGGAGAGAGAGAAATAAAAGATGTGAGAGAGGGAGAGAGAGTGAGGAAAAAAAAAAAAGGGAGGGCATATTTACATATTAATTTATTCAAAGTTTGTATAAATAAGTTCTAATATTCATTTAAATTGAAAACTTTGGCTAATATGGTTCAGACATTACATATATTAAGATGCATCTATTTTCTGTCATGTAAATGCAGTTAACAGCTTCCAAAAAACCTTGAATTACTTGTATCTGAGCTTTTTCCCATACTTATTATTGTCAGTAGAATAAAATATTATATTTATAGAAATTGTTATAAATCATACTGCATAGTTATGTAAATTCTCAGAAACACTTGCATTATTGTAAAGAAAGCCATCTGTATTTTGTATATCTATACTGCTGCTTTAAAATATATCACATGACAACTTCTTCCAGAATAGAGTCATAAAGTTATTTATGCTTGTCAATCAGATAAATCAAATGAGTTATAGTAATGTATATGTTTAAATCATAAGTTTTTAACATAAATTAGTATGCTGCAGTCAAGTAAACTTTCAAAACACTTGTATAAATGTTTCACTTTCTATGCCTTCTAAAATATCACATTTGCTTACTACAAGAAACTGCATCATTTAAAATCATTATAACTGACATATTTTATAAATTATAACATAAATACTTAAGTAATTATATAAAATAACTCACATTTAAATGTTAAAGAGTTCATTTTCCTTCACAGAGTCGCATTTGCAGCAGTTCTACTTCCTGGTAGAGTGTTCTTCCTGAATCTGCGATGTGTCAGTGTGAATTCTGGGGTCAAAGGTCAAATTGACTGCTTTCAGCTTCTCTGCGTGGATTCTGAGAGTTGAAACTTTTAAAACAACTCGAGGACACTGTTCACGAGGTAACCCACATCCCAAATTGTCTACCTTAACATTTTGGCGGGAATCTTGTTAAAAACTAGTGACAAACATTCATTTAGCAGTATAAATGCATCTAAACATAACAAAACCTTTGTGAAGTATTTTACAGGTTATTACAGCCTCTATGCAAGTGAAATTAAGCCCAAAGTTATTAATAAGTAATAAAACTCAATATTTTTGCCCCAACTCAATTTTTATACAAATCTTATTATTTACTGTGCCTGTATGATCAAAAGCATTTCAATATATTAATATGAAAGAAAATAGAGAAGGAATAAAGAAAAGAAAAAGAGAGTAGAAAATAAAAGAAAGTAAAGCAGAGATAGAAAAATGTAAAAGGAAGCTATAAAAAGTATTTACAATGGAATATTACTTACTGCCTATATTAATAAAGATGAAAATAAAACATATTATTTACTATTATTTAGTTCTAATTATTATTAATTAAAGCATGTCAGATTATTTGTAAACAAGCATAAGCAATAAAATCAAGAAAGTATAATTAGCAATAGTATTTAAACAACATATAAACTTTTTTACAAGGAATACATAAGTTATTATTCCATTTATCATATTTTCATTATACTTCTCTCCCTTCCCTCCCCCACCCCTTACCCACTACATAATCTAAATAGAATGTTATTGTTTAAAATAAAGAAAAGAAGAAAAGGAGAAAAAAAAGAAAAAAATGTATCAAGTTACTAACCTTACTTCTCTTTTTCAGAAAGAGAAACAAACTGAATGATAGCTTGTTATTAGTTCCTCAGATATTTTGACTGATTATGAAACAAAACATTTCTTTGCACACAAAATATATGTTTGATCAAATCATTTTCAGAATATTTGTGGCTTTCTAGAAATGCAGTAACTATATTTAAAAAGATTAATAATGTAGAAAAATAAAGAGAGAAAAAAAGGAAAAAAAAAACATAGAACAAATCATTTGTTTTTTAGTCTCTTCTTCTCTGAAGTCTTCCACGAAGTTTCAGTTGCCAACCTCTTTAATGAAGGACTTGCCCATTCCATTTCCTCTATTTTATCCAAAATCTTATTTTTTTTGATAAACAGTAATACAGAGTCTAAGTCATCAAAAATTTTAGGACCATCAGGAAGGAAGATTTTTAGCTTGGCAGGAAACAGAAGGTATGTTTTAAACTGTGCTTTTTAAGCTCCCTTATTAGTGGCAGAAAAACTTTTCTTTTAGCTATTACCAAGGAAGAATAGTCATTGTCAAAACGCACAGTTGTCTCATTAATCTTAACAGGAGCTTTAGCCCAAGCAGATTTAAGAACCATCTCTTTATCAAAAGATGATAGAAATCTAACTATAACTGATCTAGGATAGTTTTTGTTAGAGTTAGTATTAGCTATAGATCTATGTGCTCTTTCGATACCAAAAGAGAATGCTTCTGGTAAGTCTAAAGTTTTAGGGAGCCATGTTGTTAAAAATATTGTTACCTTCAATATTTTCTGGCAGTCCAAAAATCCTAAAGTTATTGCGCCTAGATCTATTTTCCAGGTCATCAAGCTTTGTTTGTAGATGTGTATTTTGTTTCAGCAAAAACTCAATGTTGATTTCCTCCTCTTGGATTCTATTTTCCATGTCATTTACAGTCTCTTCTATGCCTGTAATCTGGATCTTCTGTTGTTGCAAATCTATATGTAACAAGTCTATTTGTTTTGTAGTTTTTTCTATGAAGGTATCAATTTTAGTATCCAGTTTATCCATCTTAGCAGTAAGTTGCTGGATTGTAGATATCAGAGACTGAAGTTCTTTCTTGATGCTGGAGTCTTGAGAATTTGTCTTACTGGAACTCATTTCAGACAGAGAAACTGACAAGAAAATTTCCAAGGTGATTTCTGACAGGAATATTTTTAAAATTTCCTTTCTTTTTTAGATATAGTTCAAGAAATAGATAAAATAAACATATTTAGAAAGAAAATTACTTCATAAATTAATTTTTTAAGTAATTATTTCCTGTCAGTGCAGTGAAATTGGTGGAGCTGAAGAAATCTGCTGCTATCCTGTGTTCATCCTTGGCCACACCCCCCCTCTTGTTGGTTTTCTGAATAGATCAGTGGTGATTCTGTTACTGTTCTTGTCCTTGGAAATCTGCATATCTAAAAAAGTGGTTGAAGTACAGCTATGGGAAGAGGTAAACTTCAGGAAGGAGGTTGTTTGATTGAGGTAAGTGATAAAATCTCCAAGCTGCAAGGTGTCACCTTCCCACACAATAAAGACATCATCAATAAAACGTAAATAGCATGTGATATGCTGCATGACGTCTGTGTTGTTTAACACAAAGTCCTCCTCCCATTTGCCCCGGGCTATGTTAGCTATGCTGGGAGCCATGGCAGCCCCCATTGCTATACCAGTTTGTTGCCTGTAGTGTTTGCCATTGAAAGTAAAGAAATTGAAGTCCAGTACAAGATTAATGAGCTTGCTTAACTTTTGCAGTTGTGCCTGTGTACCCTGATTATGTTTCTTAAAAGACTCCATAGCTGCTGTTATATAGTAATTGTGAGGGAGCACTGTGTACAGGGATTCCACATCAATAGTTACCAAAATACTGTCAGCTTCCACTGTAATGTTTTTTATTTTCTTCAAAAAATCCATTGAATCTCTTATGTATGACTTATTCTTTTCTGCTAGAGGTTTCAGCAAGTAATCAAGGTAAATGGCTGTGGCTTCAGTAAGGGAGCCTCCACTTGCTACCACCGGTCTATAAGGTGGGTCTTCTCTGTTCTTGTGTGGCTTTGGTATTCCAAAAAAGTAAGGTAAACGTGGGCATGGGCTCCATAAATAATTATAAAGATTTTGAGTGATAAGTTTTTCTTCCCATAATGTGGTGAGATTAGTGTTCCATAAATCTTAGAGACTGATTTTCTAGTGAGCGGCTATGAAAGTCAGATGTTAAAAAACATCCTGGAACCCATTATAGAACTGAAAAGGACTGAAGCACCTTCACTCAACCTCCCCAGTAGAAAAATGTTAAGTAATTCCACAGAGAATAACAAATGCAAAAATAGCTGCATCCTGACATACACTTTGGATTATCACAGTATCAAAAATATTATTGAAGAAAACTGGGACATTGTCACAGGAAACCCTTTTCTGATTAACATCTTAGGTGAAGCCCCATCATTTGTTTATAGGAAGGCCAGGAATAATAGAAGTTTTGTTGAATTTAAACCTAGACCATGTGAGAAAAGCACTAAAAGATGTAAAACTAATTGTACATTTTGTATATTTATACAGCAAGGTGATAGTTTTTATTGCCCTTATTTAAAGAAGATCATTAAAACCAGTGCAGGGGGTGACTGTAACACTAAAAAAGTAATTTACAGGGCACAGTGCAATGAATGTGATGCATTCTATGTGGGCAAGACTGTAAATAAACTCAAGCAAATGATTTCATGTCATCTGTCAGAAATCCGCTCTGGATGTAAAAATAATGCATTAGCCAAACACCTTTCTCTTCATAAAAGACACACAGGTTTTAAGTTCCAGATCCTGGATTGCATAGACATGGGTGATCTTGAAGGAGACATCCTGAATATTCTGGAGAAACATGAACTTATGTGGCAATTAAAGCTAAATTCTTTTAGAAAGCCTGGACTAAACTACTACTGTTCAATTAAAAGTGCACTGGAACTTAGAAAATTGCCACATTGTTTACATGACTAATTGTATTTTATTTTATTTTTTTTTACAAATTGGTTTTAAATACCATTTTAAATCATTTGAAATTTAAGTGTATATTTTGTTTCCATCATTATATATATATATATATATTTTTTTTTTCAACTTTATTCAAAATGATGGTAATAACAATTCTAACTAATTATATAATTATATAGGTTTTTAGGGTTCTTGTACACAGACCTGAAGAAGTCTAGAAGGACGAAAGCGATCTTTGTTAACAATAGGTTATGAAAATAGAAACTGATTTTTACATGCAAAATGTATATGTATATATTTATATATAATTTTTGATTGCAAAATGAACTAAGGTTTATATATTTCCAGCCATGTAGTATATTGCCTTGTATATAAAATCACAGACTTAATAATCTACTTAATAATTTGGTTAAATAAGATGTACCATTAAAGTACATTAGGGCTATATATTATTATGACAGCTACTAGGTAGGGCAGAACCAGCTCGAATGTCACACTGATGGGGGAAGGGATGTGAATTTAACATGTGTACCAATAACACTTTGTTTTACAGCACAATAAACCACTCCCATGCCTGATAAAAAGTATATATATATTTAGAAAGCTTGTGAGGAAATTATTACTCTATTTTTGTTTTACTTGGATCGCTTGTCTGTGTACTTAATAAAGGATTTTCGACTGGAAACAGACTGCCTGCCTTGCTTGGATTACTTTCGAATACTTAGTAATGCTGTAGAATTATATATTTTCTATTATTACTTTTTGACTTGACGAGTTTACATTTGCTACTTCTACTACTATTGTCTGATCTGATTATATACAGTGATTAACTAGAAATATATGGACTGAAAATCTTCCACACAGAGAAGTTTCTTACACTGTTTTGTTTTTAGACCCACTACACTTTAATGGGTTGTTTTGAGACTTTGGTTATACAACAGAGATTACTTGTTGTTTGCTGTTTTAGAGTACAAAACACTTTTAGAGATCACTGTACATATGCTACAGGAATTTGCTCTACCCCACACCACTTCAAACCAATAAGTATGTGAAGTAGATCCCACCACTGCCAAACACTTGTGATGACCATGCCCTGTCCCAGCAATCAAGGAGCCTCAATCCTCACTACTAACACCAGGGAGGTCATCTCTTAGAAGAGAAAAGGATTACTAATACACACAGTAAAGTACAATTTCCCTTAAGTGCACACAGAGATCACAGTCAGTCTGGGGCTGGTTGCTCCCTTGCTCACCAGGTTCCCAATAAGACTCCCCACTGGCACAGCTATAGGGTCCGGGTCTCAGCCTAGCTGGGCAAGCTAGAACCTCCACTACCCTCTCTGTCCAACCAGTGCGTCGTGTCCCTGCCAAGTAGCTGACACAACACACGCACACTTTGAGATAAGTATTTATACAACTTCACAGACACTCCTGGGAAAGGCTGACACAGATTCTCCAGCTGTGCCCCTTTACCCAGTCTATACAATAGTAATTACTGCCACCAGCCAGCTAATAATATCAGCTACTAAAAGGCCCTTAAAAGGGTGTCCAATTATTACTGTGCAATATTATAGTCCAATGGTAGTATGACTAACAGTCAAGGCTTACTTTAGAGTGGCCTATTACAATAACCTCTATAAATATGCAATGTACTCTAGAGCTTATCTCTACACAAACCAGCCACAGGTAAATGTTTTTAAAATATTTAGTAATAAATAATTAAAACACAAGACAAAACTACTACACCACAGAGATATCTAAGAGTTCAGAGATCAAACAGAAACTTAAAATAATACAGTAGGACAGGTCTGATTTCAAAGAAAAATACCTAATTAATCTTTACTAGCTTTAACTATTCCTACAAGAAATCACAGTGCTAAAACTTACATGTGAGCATAAGGCAGAGGGCTGATAAGTTGGATATCAAGATCAAAATGCCCCCCCCAGTCTCTTGTGAGAAATAGTATTTAAATATTACTAACAAACATGTTTGCTGGGTCCCTCCCAAATTACATCATGTTGTCACTTAGGTTTTCCCAGTCAAACAAACTGCATTATTTAGCAAGCTAACACCTGCTGAGAAACTTACAACACTAGAAGACATTTCACATGTATATTCTAACAAAAACCAGAGCAGTAAAACACCATCCACATGTAAATTCTGGTCATAAACTTTAGCCTTAAAACAATGGGCATGAAACCTTCATCCAGATGCACTGGAGCCAAATTTTAACATGAAAGGGTCACAACATGCTTCACTAGGCCAGTAGAGTGCAATGTTGTCACATATTTTGCAGTTCCACCTTTCACAGTATTCTTTTACATTCAAGAAAACATGCCTGTATTTTACATTTATTTACAAATGCCAGAATTATATATCAAATTCTATTTGACTAGGCTGGCAGCCTTCAATCATCTCTCCCCAATTGTCACAGCATCTATTACGTTTTTACATATAGTCAACAAATGTTCCTTAAGTTCTTTTGCTTCAACTTCAGTTCTAAACCAGATCATTATTCTTTTTTTTGTTTGTCTGTAAAAAGCTTGCTTCACATATTATGACCATGGATAAATATTTCTCTTTTGTTCATATGCACCCAAAAAAATTTCCATGGCCTGCCCAGTCTCAAATATCAAGTCAAAAAAGTATCTTTATAAATTAAAATAAATGCTCTTATCTCTTTTTGTTTTGACACCCAGATGTGCTATAACAGAGTCCCAAACCTCACACATGTCCAAACTTTCTTTTTTACTGCTCATACATACTGTACACTTCTTTTTTGTTTCTTTTATTTCTTCTTTCATCTTTGTTCCTTCTCCAACAGTTTCTGCATACGTTTTTGTCTTTGGAACTTTTTTCTGGCACAGTCTCTTCTTCTTCTTTTTCTTCTTCTATTTTTTCCATGATGTCACTCCATGAAATTGTTGCTCCACTTTCCGGATCCTTTGGTTTTCCATTTCTTATAAACAATCATCCTGCAACCCCCCCCCCCTCCTTGATTGGAGGGTTCTAATTATGCATTTTTCAGAGGTAACTGTCTCGCCTTCAAACACACTCTTCTGAAAGTTTTCCTCAGAATCCACCTCTGTTTCAGCAACAATCTCCTTTTCCTTCACAATCTCCTTTTTCTCCAATGTCACTGTTTTTTCTGTACCCACATCATCAGAAAAAAAACTTCTGGTAGTAATTCTTCTGTTTTGACTACATTTTCAGGAACTTTCATTCCAATTTCAACACAAGCTGAATCAGCCATATTTTCTCCCTGTTTCTCCAGGCCACCTCCGTGCCTAGAACAGGAAGTCCATTGTGTCACACACAAATTCTTCCCCCTACTACCAAGAATAGAGGAAGTTCCCCAATGCTCTGGTCAAAATTTCCCCTAGTAGGATAAATACCACCTCAGGTCTCCCCTGAAAATTAGCTAATAGCCTAGTGGGACTAAGCTGGACAATGAAGGATAAATAAATATGCTACTGCTCTGCTGAGGTGCTGTGACATATTGCTGATAAAAGACAAGCCAGTGAAATGCACTCTGTAAACAGCAACAGTTATTTAGGTAAGAATATTTACACAGCAGAATTCAGGATTTTAAATTCTGTGCAACAAACAGCTAAAATAACCAGTCACAAACTGCCTTTAGTAATAAAAGACTTTATGGGTTAGAGTGCACCTGTATTACGAACAACATACAGTAGCCAAAATAAGACAGAAACTAACGATGGTACTACATATTAAAACTGTAAAAGAACATGAATCTTTAACAGTGGTGGTCAGGTTCTTCTATGAGAAATTCAAAGTAGTTGTCATTAAGGTATAAAACATCAAGACACCCCTAACACAGGCTGCTTCCACTGGCAGTGGCCCTTTCTGATTCAGAGAGGCCGACCGCAGTGATTCAACACTGTCTGTAGGATCACTGCAGTGGGCCATTTCATTAATCATGCTATATTCTAATGAGGCATTGTGGGGAAGCAGCCTGTGCTAATTAACCATGTGATCTCCCCTGGAAATGCCTACACTAAGGAATTCACACAGTCAGCTTTGTTAGTTAATGGGCAAAAAGCTTTGTTTCCCCATTGCATAATAGCTAAGATTTGGTAGGTGTCTGCAGAGAGGTAATGGTGGGGGGGGGGTGAATATGTATATCTGTGTATGTGGCAGCATGTTTGCAAGTCTGCAGGGGTATGAGTGGTCATGTATGTGTGTGTGTGTGTGTGTGTGTGTGTGTGTGTGTGTGTGTGTGTGTACTTGACTGGGTGAGTGTGTCTGTGAGTGTGATTGTGTGAGAGAAGGGAGTGTGTGACCTACAGTGAGTGCATGTGTGTGTGTGTGTGTGTGTGTGTGTGTGTGTGTGTGTGTGTGTGTGTGTGTGTGTGTGTGTGTGTGCTTGAATGGGTGAGTGTGTCTTGTGAGTGTGACCGTGTGAGAGAAGAGAGTGTGTGTTCTACAGTGAGTGCCTGTGTGTGTGTGTGTGTGTGTGTGTGTGTGTGTGTGTGTGTGTGTGTGTGTGTGTGTGTGTGTGTGTGTGTGTGTGTGAGAGAGAGAGAGCAGTATTCTCTGTGTGTTGGGTCAACACAATACCTCTGGGTGTGTGGGATTTACAAACCTGCAATGTGTTCCACCCACTACACTTACCATTGTGCACTGTACAAGAGCTGCTGACGTCAGCCACCATACACTTACCTGTAAACACCCCTCAGGCCTATAAGCTACATGGCACATGCAAAAACTGTTATAGAGACCTGTTAATTGTTTACAGCTGTACCTAGGATATGACACACTCAGTGTGTTACCACACTGCCATACCCCTTTTAGATAATCTCTGCAGGGCCACATCCTGCTAACACACAGACATCTAGAAGACAAACAGAATACATTACGAAGACCACATTCAGTCAGCATTAATAACAACAATAATGCATCATGGCTGGGCAGCTACACACTTTGACGTGTAACCATTAAACCTGCTGGCTGATAACACTTTACACAGCATTACATTGCTAAACTGTACTAAATTCACCCTGTGCATCAGAACCATATTAGGATGTCCCTGTATCGATGGTATGGATGACAGGGATGTGGCACAGGTATCATCATATGCATAGAGTGTGGTGTGGGTTTGCAATAGGCCTAGGCTGGGCCATTTGGTTGACATCGTGTGTGTGTGTGTGTGAGTGTGTGTGTGTGTGTGTGTGTGTGTGTGTGTGTGTGTGTGTGTGTGTGTGTGTGTGTGTGTGTGTGTGTGTGTGTGTGTTTGTGTATTTGGGGTTGTTCATTAAATGAG
>NC_056733.1:377069924-377086425 GCF_019279795.1 Protopterus annectens
AAATTATATCTACTGGCCTATGATCTGTGACTAAGTAAAAACTTGTCTCCATATAAATGTTAAATGAAATGCTCATTGCTCTACTAATGCTGTTTCATTTTCTCTTGAGGAATAATGTTCTTATTTGTGTATGAATTGCTAGCATTTACAATGGGTTTTAAAGCAATCAGTTTGCTTATG
Source organism: Protopterus annectens (assembly GCF_019279795.1). Lineage (NCBI taxonomy): Eukaryota > Metazoa > Chordata > Ceratodontiformes > Protopteridae > Protopterus > Protopterus annectens. Next base: position 377,070,105 of record NC_056733.1, read on the forward strand.
CTTCAACATACCTCCCAATCTAATTGGATTAGAGTGTACAGAAAACTCAGTCTAGCTTAGGTTCAGTATATGATTTGACCTGTACAGAATCTGAACAGTCTTTTACTGTTTCTAATACTTTGGCACACTGCTCAGTCAAACTCAGTGCATATCTTTCTTTTTTTTTTTAAAAACAAGTTTATTGTTTTAACATACAAGAAAAATATCATAACAATTTTATACAAGTAATTAAAATAGATATGATTATAACATTCAACAAAACAACCAAAGTATTTACAAAGGCATCCACTACAATCAGATCAATTAATTAAACTAAAATACCATGCTATTGAAGTTAAGATTTTTTTAACAGGTTTTGTAAATTATCCCATACAATATAATAAGATGTTTTTCTAGTTGTTCTTGACCTTATTGTGTTTATTTCCATATGGCACACTATATTCATAACATTTTTAAATTCATTGAACGAAGGAGGTGTATCTGAAATCCAATTTCTGGTTATTATTTTCCTAGCCACTGCTAGAATAGACCATAACAAGGAAGCTTAATCTTTTAACACTTTGAGGTACAGGTGTGTTGAATAATATAAGAGATTTAGAAATAATGAAATTATCTGTAAAAGAGCCTGCAAAATTCATTAATTGACTTCCAATATTCTTTCAATTTTATACAGTCATAAAACATATGAGCCCAGTCAGCATTAATTTCTACATTACATCTTTTACATAGATTATCTTTATTATTTATTTTATTCATCATCAAAGGTGTATAAAAAGATCTATGTAAAAAATTTCCATGTAAAAAGTCTCCAGACAATGGAAGACGTAGTTTTATAGGCAGATTCCAATATATATTGTTTATCTTGTTGATTTGGTGGGTCCCCATTAATGGAAGTGAAATAATTCCAGTAGGGATCTACATTGTAAAAAGTTTCTTGTCTGATAATTTTATGTATGTATGAAAGCTTACCTTTATCAGAAACTTTATGTTGTAAATTTAATATCAAGTAATCAATCAGTGTTGGAATAGATTCTTTAACTGTTATAGACATTAGATCTATTTTATCAATAAGATGTTGTCTAAAGGTCTGAACCTCTAACCAGCAAGTTTCTCTTAGATCAAATTCTTGTTTTAAGAAATCTAGATTTTTAACTTTATTATCAGATATCAACTGATACCAGTACTTTAGATCATTATCTATAGCTAAATGAGTTCCTTCAGAAGTAGATGACAAAAGCATACCCAGTATACATTATAGGAATATAATAAAATTCCATTCCCTATATTTAGGATGCATGAATATAAAGTTACGATAGCTAATAATAATGTTTAATGGGTAATTAACTATATGTTTAGGTGTAATAGGTGAAGTACAAAATTCCTTTAGTAACCATAACATGGAGTTATTTTACAATCATATTTTATGTGTTAAGGAGATTTTCATGAAGTGCATACTAATTAGCTCCCAGTAATCTTTCCATTTTGCAACATATGACTGATCTATTAATAAAGTAATAACTTTTACAATAGAAGAGATAGTATATAAATTAAAGTCTGGAAAAGAAATACCCCCTTGAGACCAGCTATTAGTATGTTTCTTTAATGCAATCCTAGGTCTATTAGGTGCCCATAGGAAATTTAACATTAGTGTATTCAGTTTCTTGATAATTATTTTTGTAGGTGGAAGTATTATTGATTGTATTAAGTATAAAATCTTGGGGAATATTATCATTTTAATAATTGTAAGTCTCTCTTTCATAGTAAAAAACATATTATTCCAGGTATTAAAACGATTTTGTATATTAAGAAAACAGGTATTATAATTATTATATATAATAGATTTAATATCTTTAGATAATATTATACCTAAATAAGTTATCTGACCTGAATTGGGTACATATTTAGTAAAATCACTAATGAGAATATTTTTTCGTGTATATATAGGTAGTATTTTAGCTTTTTCTTCATTGAATATTAAACCAGAAATACTTTTAAAATTCAGCATTTTATCAAATAGAGACTGCATAGAAGAATTAGATCTTGCTGATGTAATTAGAACATCATCTGCAAAAGTTGAATTTTAGATGTTGTATTTTCATCTATTTCAAAACCCTCTATGTCAGTACTGTTTCTGATCAAATTAGCCCAAGGCTCCATTATTAAAGTGAATAATAGTGGAGAGAGTGGACACCCTTGTTTTGTACCTTTAAAAATGGGTATTTTTTGTGAGACATATGTTCCTACCTTAATATAAGCCAATGTTCCTTTGTATAAATGCTCAATTAGATTTACAAATGCATCTGAGAAGTTTGTGCACTTCAGTAAGGTAAACAGATAGTCCCAACTTACTGAATCAAATGCTGAACTTATATCAAGACTAATAAGTGTTAAATCTTTCTTTTCCTATTTGCAAAATCAATTAATGTTAGAGTTCTTCTTATATTATCAAAAGTATTTCTATTTACAATGAAGCCTGTCTGATCTATATCTATAATGCCAGGGATGATTGTCTTCAATCTATCAGCAAAAATACTCATAAACATTTTATAATCAACATTAAGTAATGAGATGGGTCAATATGAAGTACATCTAGTTGGATCTTTATTAGGTTTTAAAATTGGTGAAATAAATGTATATTGCCAAGATGGGGGAGTTATTAGCTCATTTTGGGCCAAAATAAAAACCTTATGTATTAATGAGTATGTACTTTTAGAAAGGATTTTTTATATCTCTGGTATAATACCATCATTACCCGGTGCTTTGTTTGATTTAAGCTTGTTTATTTGTGTAACAACCTCTGTATATGAAATACTTTTGTCCAATAGTTTAATCTGTTGTTTATTGCTTTTTATTCATGTTTGTGGTTATAAACTCTTTTATTTTATCTTTAGGTTCCATGTTAATGTTATTATGGTTAATTTTGTGAAAGTGATTTCTAAATTCATCTAGTATTTCTGGTAGACTAGAAACATTCTTCTTTTTCCTTAGAGAAAAGATTTATTTGATATGATTTTGTTTATTCAACCTTTTTGTTTTATTTTTAAGTCTATGTAAGTATTTGGGCATTGAGTAAGACAAAAACTTGTATTTCTCTAGAGTTATTTTAACTTTATGAGTTAAAATTTCTTTGTATTTCTCATTTAGTTTGTTTATTTCTTCAATGACTTTCTTATCCATAATATTTTCTTTATTATTATGTTTATAAGAGTCTAATTTACTTTGAATATCTAACAATTCCTTATCCCAAGATTTCCTTTTTATTATTATACCATCTGATACTTTGTCCATATAGATATGATTTTAAGGCATCCCAAACATAGACAATGGAGACTTCAGGAGTATTATTTTATGTCTAGAAAATGTTGTACTTCTGAAAGTATATATTCTTTATAGTCTTTTAGTTGAGTTAAGTATGCTGGTATCCTTTTGATCTGAACATTGTGAGTATTTTTATCATGAACTCAAAACAATTGAATTATGATCAGATATAGGACATGAAATGATTTTGGAATTAATTAAATCTGTTACCATCTGGTTAGAAATAAAGACCCTATCTATTTTTGAATAAGTTTTGTATCTGTTAGAAAAAAAGGTGTATGGTAATGATTTTTGAATCTGTCTGATTATTAATATCATTTAAATGATAAGAATTAGCAAAATCATTTAAATGTTTTGCATTAGATGTAATTTTCCTTTTTCCTATAGTGGTAGTGTCACTTTCATGTAGTATACAATTAAAGTCACCAGCTAAAATAATATCTCCTATAGAAATTATATGATCTTATCAAGATGGTGTTTCACTGTATTAATACCAATTCCAGGTATCCAATATACATTAATTAATGTGTAAGTCTTCCCATTAATTTGTATTGTAACCATACAAAACATTCCTTTATCATCCTGATAAGACTTAATAGTTTTAGGAATGGGCATACTTTTATTCCATAAAATAGCCACTCCTCTTTTTTCTGAGTGTGCTCTGAACTAACCAATACTGTATATTTGTTTGTGGCTAGTTTATCAATATCTTTTTTTTCAAGAGATGAGTTTCTTGAAGGAAGACTAAGTTGGCCTTATGTAAATTAATGTATCTTATTAGGCTTGCCCTTTTACACGGATTATTCAGTCCATTAATGTTTAAAGAAATTCCTTTTAGAGATGTAATTTGGCATTTTTAAAACATAAGAATCTTATGATCAAAATAACAATTAACAAAATAAGTAATGTTACATCTCCTCCTTTAGGTGTACCTTTAAATATAGCTGTATTTATTGAATCTCTTATGGGATTTTGTATAATATTCAATTTTGTTTGTAGTGACAATGAGTTTACAAAATGTATTGTGGATGTCAGAACTATATAAATACAACAATGAACAAGAGAAAATAATGTAAGGATTAAACCTTGCACCCAGCCTGGAGTTAAAAATTCCAACTTAGAGTAGTATATACCACTCAAGTTAACCCCCTACCCTAAGCAGCAGTACCTCAGCTACCACCTTATCAATTAATACTAGTTATATTTAACTTAAATTAACAACTTTCAATTAGATTATCTAGCAAGACAAAACTACACATTTGATAAAACAGCACCATATAAACTAAGATAAACTTTTTTAAAAACTATTCATACTACTATATACATCTATTTAATATAATACACTTGTATTCAAATAGCATTCAAATAAACTTGATATTAGGAACCAAGAGGAGAGAGAGAAATAAAGGACATGAGAGAGGAGAGTGAAAGAAAGAGAGAAAAAAAAGGGAGGGCATATTTACATATTAATTTATTCAAAGTCTGTAAAAATAAGTTCTAATATTCATTTAAATCAAAAACTTTGGCTAATATGGTTCAGACATTACATATATTAAGATGCATCTATTTTCTGTCATGTAAATGCAGTTAACAGCTTCCAAAAAAACCTTGAATTACTTGTATCTGAGCTTTTTTCTCATACTTATTATTGTCAGTAGAATAAAATATTATATTTATAGAAATTGTTATAAATCATACTGCATAGTTATGTAAATTCTCAGAAACACTTGCATTATTGTAAAGAAAGCCATCTGTATTTTGTATATCTATACTGCTGTTTTTAAATATATCACATGACAACTTCTTCCAGAATAGAGTCATAAAGTTATTTATGCTTGTCAATCAGATAAATCAAATGGGTTATAGTAATGTATATGTTTAAATCATAAGTTTTTAACATAAATTAGTATGCTGCAGTCAAGTAAACTTTCAAAAACACTTGTATAAATGTTTCACTTTCTATGCCTTCTAAAATATCACATTTGCTTACTACAAGAAACTGCATCATTTAAAATCATTATAACTGACATATTTTATAAATTATAACATAAATATTTAAGAAATTATATAAATTAACTCACATTTAAATGTTAAAGAGTTCATTTTCCTTCACAGAGTCGCATTTGCAGCAGTTCTACTTCCTGGTAGAGTGTTCTTCCTGAATCTGCGATGTGTCAGTGTGAATTCTGGGGTCAAAGGTCAAATTGACTGCTTTCAGCTTCTCTGCGTGAATTCTGAGAGTTGAAGCTTTTAAAACAACTCGAGGATGCTGTTCACGAGGTAACCCACATCCCAAATTGTCTCCCTTAACATTTTGGCGGGAATCTTGTTAAAAACTAGTGACAAACATTCATTTAGCAGTATAAATGCATCTAAACATAACAAAACCTTCGCAAAGTATTTTACAGGTTATTACAGCCTCTATGCAAGTGAAATTAAGCCCAAAGTTATTAATAAGTAATAAAACTCAATATTTTTGCCCCAACTCATTTTTTATACAAATCTTATTATTTACTGTGCCTGTGTGATCAAAATCATTTCTATATATTAATATGAAAAAAATAAAGAGAAAGAATAAAGAAAAGAAAAAAAGAGAGTAGAAAATAAAAGAGAGTAAAGCAGAGATAGAAAAATGTAAAAGGAAGCTATAAAAAGTATTTACAATGGAATATTACTTACTGCTTATATTACTAAAGATGGAAATAAAACATTATTTACTATTATTTAGTTCTAATTATTATTAATTAAAGCATGACAGATTATTTGTAAACAAGCATAAGCAATATAATCAAGAAAGCATAATTAGCAATAGCATTTAAACAACATATAAACTTTTTTATAAGGAATAAATAAGTTATTATTCCATTTATCATATTTTCATTACACTTCTCTCCCTGCCATTCCCCACCCCTTACCCACTACATAATCTAAATAGAATGTCATTGTTTAAAATAAAGAAAAGAAGAAAAGGAGAAAAAAAAGAAAAAAATATATCAAGTTACTAACCTTACTTCTCTTTTTCAGAAAGAGAAACAAATTGAATAATAGCTTGTTATTAGTTCCTCAGATATTTTGACTGATTATGAAACAAAACATTTCTTTTCACACAGAAAATAACTTTGATTAAATCTTTTTCAGAATATTTGTGGCTTTCTGGAAATGCAGTAACTATATTTAAAAAGATTAATAATGAAGAAAAATAAAGAGAGAGAAAAAAAAGGAAAAAAAACATAGAATAAATCATTTGTTTTTTAGTCTCTTCTTCTTCTCTGAAGTCTTCCACGAAGTTTCAGTTGCCAACCTCTTTAATGAAGGACTAGCCCATTCCATTTCCTCTATTTTATCCAAAATCTTATTTTTTTTTGATAAACAGTAATGCAGAGTCTAAGTCATCAAAAATTTTAGGACCATCAGGAAGGAAGATTTTTAGCTTGGCAGGAAAAAGAAGGTATGTTTTAAACTGTGCTTTTTTAAGCTCCCTTATTAGTGGCAGAAAAACTTTTCTTTTAGCTATTACCAAGGAAGAATAGTCATTGTCAAAACGCACAGTTGTCTCATTAATCTTAACAGGAGCTTTAGCCCAAGCAGATTTAAGAACCATCTCTTTATCAAAAGATGATAGAAATCTAACTATAACTGATCTAGGATAGTTTTTGTTAGAGTTAGTATTAGCTATAGATCTATGTGCTCTTCGATACCAAAAGAGAATGCTTCTGGTAAGTCTAAAGTTTTAGGAGCCATGTTGTTAAAAAGAAGTAATATTGTTACCTTCAATATTTTCTGGCAGTCCAAAATCCTTATGTTATTAGCCTAGATCTATTTTCCAGGTCATCAAGCTTTGTTTGTAGATGTGTATTTTGTTTCAGCAAAAACTCAATGTTGATTTCCTCTTCTTGGATTCTATTTTCCATGTCATTTACAGTCTCTTCTATGCCTGTAATCTGGATCTTCTGTTGTTGCAAATCTATATGTAACAAGTCTATTTGTTTTGTAGTTTTTTCTATGAAGGTATCAGTTTTAGTATCCAGTTTATCCATCTTAGCAGTAAGTTGCTGGATTGTAGATATCAGAGACTGAAGTTCTTTCTTGATGCTGGAGTCTTGAGAATTTGTCTTACTGGAACTCATTTCAAACAGAGAAACTGACAAGAAAATTTCCAAGGTGATTTCTGACAGGAATATTTTTAAAATTTCCTTTCTTTTTTAGATATAGTTCAAGAAATAGATAAAACAAACATATTTAGAAAGAAAATTACTTCATAAATTAATTTTTAAAGTAATTATTTCCTGTCAGTGCAGTGCAATTGGTGGAGCTGAAGAAATCTGCTTCTATCCTGTGTTCATCCTTGGCCACGCCCCCAGTGCATATCTTTCTAATGAACGTTCTGCCTTCATTTATAATTGATAAAAAAGTATTTTACACATCTTGCATAATTAACCATGTCTAGAAGACCTCTTGTAGTTGCTGAATCCTTACATGGTAGTATATTTTTCATTGCCTCATCCTTTGCCATCAGAAAGTACACTGTTTCCCGAGAAGATGTATTTATAAAATTCTAAGTTGTTACTATTGGAGCCTAAATAAAAATTACACTCCTTCCAAACCCTCTTCACATTTGAGAATATAGACATCTGTGCAGTTATGACACATTGTTTAAAGAGGAAGAGAGTACCACATCAGTGAAAAGTTTCAGTGCCTTCCACACTTGTAGGCCCGTAGCTGCACAGACAAGGGATAAAGGAGGAGGCATCTCAATATATATCAATAACAAGCATACCTCTAGGGTGGTCAAACAGGATAAAATGCTTTACTTCTTCCATGTGATCATCATAGATAAAATCCTGCACCATATCCTAGCCAGCTATCGGTCACCCCCCCCCCCCATGTCACAATGCATATTTGAACCTAAAGGAGGCACTTATCATCCACTCTAATACTTTACTCATGGGTGAATTTAATTACCCCACTATATACTAGGAATCCTACATGGCCTCAAATCTATAGCACAGAGATTCCTGGACTTCTTAAATATAAACACCCTAGACCTAATAGCGAACAAGTCTATTAGAGGCTCCAAAATACTGGTCCTCGTGCCTACAAATATGGGAGAATGCTGCAACCCCCCAAGTGTCTCATCCTTCCTGATAAGCTCTGACCATAAAGCTGTCTCCTTTGAAATCAAAATCAACTCCATAATATCATAAAACCAGTAACAGTTAGGAACTATTCCAAGGCAAACTACCTTTCATTAAGTGATTGGCTGTCAAAATTCAATGCCCTTCAAAACCTAGAACACAGCAGCCTATGCTGAATAGCTCAGAGAAACTCTGTACAACCATGTCAATGGCTGTTGTACCTACCAGAGGTAAGTCCAGGACTAGCTCCAGAAACAAACCACCCTGGTTGCATTTCAAATTAAACAGGATAGACAGCAAAAGGGAAAAAAATATGTCAAAAATTAGGAAGGGTAATGCTCATAAAGATAGAAACTATCTCATCAAAGTAAATAAGCAACCAAGAGGACTAATTAGGTCAAGCAAAGCCAACTTTCAGGTTAAGATAGCTTTCCAGGTGAAAGATAACCATAAGGGCTTCTATAACTATATCAGAAACCTCAAGGGAAGCACACAGGAATGTGTTCAGTTGGTGGTTAATGATGCCACATGCACTGAGTCTAGGGATATAGCGAACTTGCTACTGGATAAATTCAGTTACAACTTTATCCCCCTCTCACTCCCCAACCATCCCCCCAAAAATACCCTCATACATAATCCCTCCAACTATAACTATGGAGCATGTGCTGGCTACATTCACTAAAGCCAAGAACACACCCTCAGTGGGCCCTGAAAGCATCCCAGGATGCCTCCTGAATAGTCTAAACTATGACTTATCAGGACCTCTGGAGTCATTATTTAACTATAGCATTAAAACAGGCTTTGTGGCATGTGAATAGAGGACTGCAACAGTCATCCCCTTTCATAAGGGAAGACCTTCAACAAATCCTGGAAACTACAGACCCATTAATTTGAATAGTCTTATTTGCAAAACCATAGAAAGAATCATTATGGAAATTACCAACATGGACATAGAAAACCTCCAGACACTGGATCCAGCCCAGTCTGGCTTTGGCAAAGGGAGGTCATGCTTACTGAATCTGGTGGACTTTATTGAAAAGGTCACTAAGGCAAAGGATGAGGGAAAAACGGTGCATATTGCCTACCTAGATCCGGCTAAAGCATTTGGTAAAATACCCGACTTGTGAATTGTCAACAAACTTATGGAACTAGGTATAAACTCCTTTGTAACATGCTGGATAGCTAGCTGGCTCACTGATAGGACTCAGGAGGTTAGAATTAATAAGGCTGGATTCAAAGATGGCCACCGTTCTTTAAACACTGCAAAACTACAGCTCTCCAGATATCAGAAACAAAAATCAACCCTGTGGATATATCACAAGATTTTATATGCTAATTGGCAGCAATAACTAAAGTACTAACATCTATCTTCGCTTCTGAGAAGGAAAAATAGAGAAAAAATATTTTCTAACAGCAGGATTGGACTTGATGGTCAGCCTGACTCTGAACAGAGCAACAAACAAAGGAAATACATATCTCTCAGCTGAAACCTTACATCTGGTATAAATACGTTTACAGTGTATCAAAATGTCAAAAGAAGACAAAACTATGGAAATCACAACTTCTAAAACGAAACTATCTGCCTTGCAATCTCCGGAAAAAGAAGCTTTTTTTAAAAGACAGAAAACAGTTACACAAGGGAGACTGTAAAACAGGAATAACAAAAAACCAGACCAACCGGTCAGCATGGAGAAATTAAATCAGCACTGTTACCTATTCAAGAAGCCTTAAGATTTATCAACACAAATGCTTACGTTTAGTGCCACAAGTAATCAGATTTTGGAAAGGATGGATAAATCAGAAACCAGATTAGCTGAAAGTGAGGATAAAATAATTATGCTTACAAAAAACAGACTCTCATGATGCAGACATCCAAACCATGCAAAATAAAATTTTAGACCTGGAAGCAAGATCCAGACAGAATAATATAATAATCAGAGGAATTCCAGAAACAATTCAGTACAATGATCTGAATGCTACCATAATGCAAATACTCGAAACACTGTTCAAGGACTCTGATAGTGTTAAACAGATTGTTATAGAAAGAGCACATAGAGCTATCAGAGAATCATTTGCTTCAAATGCACCTAGACCAGTCTACATCAAAATTCTGAATTATCAAGGTGCTAGCAAAATACTGCTAACTATTAAAAAGAATGGTGGATCTATCATCTGGCAAAATAACAAAATTTCCATGACACAGGACTTACCAATACAAATAAGACAATCCAGGCAAATGGTAGCTCCATACTGCAAGTTTTTGATTGAAAAAAACATCAGATTTCAAATGAAGTATCCAAATACTTTAATTTTCACAGTGGATGGTATTAAATATTCAATAAACACTAAAAAAGAAGCAAAACCTACCTTTTTGAAGCTTTTCAAAGCACTGCCACCTTCAGAAGTTTGATCAAAGCATCTAGGTCTTCTTTCAGCATCAGACAGACTGGGACTCCATAACTACGATGATCCGAGGCTTTATAACTCTTTGTTGGTTCTTTTTTTCCTACCAGGCCCTGGGAAACTTGTGATTACATCCTTATCTCGAAATTCCAGCATGTCCACAACGTTTTTCCAAAGATTTATGGCTCCTACGAGTGTAAACAAGCCACGAGGTAACAGGAAGTCCTTTGGAGGATGCAGGGGGACTGATTTCAACGTAGCGCATCCAGGAGGTCCGTCCGCAAAATGGTTCCCCCATCGCAAATTCAAAATGAAGAAAACAAGCTCAGCAAGCAGGAAGGACTATAGAGAAGCTGTACAAACTGTTTGGAATTAAAAACAAAGCTTCCTGGACTTATTTGGAGAGTAAATGGCTTCTGTATGGTATAAGGAAATGTACAGCTGTACAGGTAGGAAATGCTATTGTAATGGGTTGGTTAAAATAGAAGGGTATTGCATTGTATAGTGATAGAATCTGGTAATTATGTCTCTATTTCTTTTTTTTTTTTCCTTAGATAGGGTTTTTTCTTTTGTTCTTTCACTTTTAATTAGGAAAATGTATGTGTATGCTCTGTTCAATAAAATAACAGGATGATGTTAGTATAATAAATGTTATGAAAGACTGTGAACTTGAAATGTTTAAAATGTTACATTTAGGTTGTCCTTCTCTTTAGTATTTTTAAATATATTTTATAGGGATACAATTATTTAGTCAAATGCTTTGTGTAGTACAGTTGTTATTGTTACTTAGAGTATGTTACAAATTTTAGCAGACTGTTACCTTTGGAGAAGGACAACTACCTAAAAAAGTTAGAACATTTAAACAAAAATAACCTTAGGACCGTATTGTTATGTTTAACAACTGTTTCCTTTCTCTGGAATTAATAATTAATAGTGTATATGACAAGAAGTTAAAACGTATTATTCTCATTGCTGATTATTAATATTGTGAGCTATTAGTTAAACTGGATTTTCACACAACAATTAGTAAATGTGTTTGACTATATTAAGTATGCCCAGAACTGTAGTTAGGTAATTAGTAGTGTTTATTATGGAATGTTTGGATTAAGCTTTGTAGATTTAGAGATAGTGGTTGTAGGTTTTTTGCATAAGGTTTTTGGGTTAATTTGTAGAGTTAGAAATTTAGATAAACAGAGATATTCAAAGGATGTGAAAAACCTATGTACATCCTGGTCCAGAGGAATAGTGGATAAGCACTGGGTAGGGATGGGATGTCAGATTCGCTTCCAAATAATCTATGGTATGTTAATACACTGTAATCAAAGGTTGTTTCTCAATAGTAGGAATAGGACTACATTTTTGAAGAGCTACAGATGTGGATAATAGAATCTTGGAATGTTAAAGGACTCCAGAACATGAAAAAAAGGAAGCTATTTTTACATTTGTTTTTCCAATCAAAAGCAGACTTTATTTTATTGCAGGAAACTCATTTGACTAATGATCAGTGGGATATACTGAAGAATAAGAAATGGATTAGGGAGATAGTGGCGGCGGAAGGGACAACAAACAGTGCAGGAGTGGCAATTATAATTAAAAACCGATACCAAGAACAAATATTAGATGTCAAAATAGATAAAGAGGGAAGGTGGTGTTTAGTGGTTCTGATATCTAAGTTCTATGATAAACCTATATTACTCATGAATATATATGCCCCCTCTACTAATCAGCACCATTTTATAACTTCACTTTACTCCATTTTACAACAATATAATAACTGTTATATATTAATGGGAGGTGACTGGAATTCGTATCAAGATCCCAAGTTGGACAAATTTGGTTCATCCAAAGCTTTTAATAAACAGGCAATGATAGCATTGAAGGAATTTAAAACTGATTTTAAACTATACGACCCATTTATACATACACACACAAAAGAAAGCAGAGAAATTTACTTTTACTCAAGCTGCCATAAAATGTGGTAGAATTGATTTTTTTTATTTCGGAAGTATTGATATCTGTTGACCCATTTGTTTCTACCCAAGCCAGACAATTATCGGACCACTCAAAGATCGCACTAACACTAAACAATAATAATATGAGTAATAGGAGACTTCAAGGATACAATTGGTCTTTAAATCCATATTTACTAAGGAAAGAGGACATATTGAAAGAAGTTAAAGAGACACTTGAACAGTTACTTCATAACTTTCTTAAAAACAGACATTCAGTTGATATAGAATGGGCTACAACCAAAGCCCAAATAAGAGGGATTTTTCTTCAGAAAGCTACTTACTATAAAAAAATGCAAAATAAGGAACTATTAGACTTGGAAACCAAAATTAAGTCACTAGACCAGGAGTTAATGAGGAACTATAATAAACAAACAGAAATAGACTTGTTAAAGTGTCAAAAAGAACTGTTTTTACTACACAATAGTAAACTGTCATTTTATGAACAGAGAAATTTAGTGAAATACGCGAATCATATTCAGACTCCCTCAAAAGCATTAGCACCCATTATTAACCAAGCAAAATCAACATTATTAATATCAGAAATAAACTATAATAATAGAACATATATTAATAAGGCAGATATCATGAATACTTTTGAAAAAATATTTAATCAGGTATATGGTGATCAGCAGACAATTTTACCAGATAAAGTTAGGAAAGATTTCTTGCAGAAGATCATATTCCCGAATACTGATAATGAGTCCCATAGGGATTTAATTAAACCAATTTCAGCGGAGGAGGTAGCAGAGATAATTAAAAAGTTGAGACCACATAAAGCCCCAGGCCCGGATGGATTGACCTCTGAATTTTATAAAACTTTTAATGAGATTCTGAGTAAAACACTTTCACAGACATTTAATTATATAATTCAAAATAAAATCAATGATCCTCACTTTAATGCTTCTAAGACTATTTTGATACCGAAAGAAAAAAGTGACGCTAAAAACCCAGATAATTACAGACCCATTTCACTATTGAACATAGACATGAAAATTATGACATCCATCCTGGCAAATAGACTGAAAAAGGTCACAAATTTATTAATATCAGAGGAACAGGCAGGATTTATGGATGGGAGACAGACCACTGATAATACATTAACGCTTCACACATTAATTTCATACGCCAAGTACAAAAATCTCAATATTTATGCACTCATAATTGACGCACAGAAAGCATTTGACAGAGTTAACTTGGTATACCTATTTGATATGTTATCATACTTTAATATATGTTTTTTACAATCCTCCAACACTATATGGTATGAAAATAAATATGGCTGCTTTTTGAGCGTTTAAATATATATTGTACCACACCAGTGTCAGACACTGAGAAAATATTAAAAGCAATAGAAGACTTTGAGAAAATCTCTAATTATAAACTGAATTTTAAGAAATCCAAAATATTCCCATTAAAGACTCCTACACCTTTTTCATTGCTACCATTGATAGGACAAGTATTGACGGAAGAAAAAACAAAATATCTGGGTATTGTATTTTCAACTGATAATAAAGATTTTTTTATAAACAATGTTAAGTCAACTTGGGATCAGATAACATTGGACTTGAAAAGATGGAGTAAACTGAAACTACCAATGATGGCAAGAACTGCAATTATCAAAATGAATGTTCTTCCCAGAATATTATATATACTTAGAGCTACACAACTTAGAATCACGAGGAAATTTTTAAACAGCTTCATATAGGACTAGGGAGATTTCTTTGGGAACCTAGGAAAACGAGGATAACATATGAGAAACTGATGGCTCCAAAGAATAGAGGAGATTTAGATTTACCAGATTTTGAAACTTATTACTTGATAATTAATGCCAACAGAATCTTAAGGGTGATTCACTTTGATAGAAGCAGTCTGAAATGGGCGCCAAAATGGCTGGTCTTAACCTACAGACATGTAACTAAAGTGGGAATTAACTGTAAAGCTCTACCCTTTCTGAATAGAGGAACACTCAGTAAATATGACTTAATGGAACATATTAAAAGTTATGTAACTTCAATTCAAAATCTTTTTACCTCATTAAACCTACTAAAATATATGATGGTGTTTCAACCATTTCACAAGAACCCAAATTTAGTAATTGGGAATAAGTTGATAGACTTACAAAAATTCCCCCTAATAAAGGATTTAATTGTATTGCATCTCTACCCCTTTCTTGGGGTATCAGTTCATGATATTTTAAAAGAGAAAAGTCTTCCTATTTCCTATCTAATCATCATGAGACAACTTAAAGATCTGGCTATAAATTATTTTAATAACTTTGATTTTAATGAAGAGGAATTAAATATATGTCATAATCTGTGGGAAGCTCTGATACAAGATAAAAAATATATAACTACTTCATATAAACTGATAAAAGAGATGAAATACAATAAACATATTCTCTTATCGAATTATTGAAGGGAAAAATTAATATTAGTTGACGACAGCAAGATCTTGGAAGCATTTAATCTAACATTAAAGTCTGTGTCCCTTCAGAAATTACTATTCACACAATTGATGATATTTAACAATGCCTACTATACCCATCTTATTCTTCATAAATTTGACTCAAAGAACTCGCCTAAATGTCCATATTGTACAGGCCAGACAGCTGACTTGTTTCACATGTTTTGGAGTTGCAAATGCATTTTTAAACTTTGGAATTCATTAAAACTTCAGTTACAGAAAATGGGATACCAGCATTCAACACTCTCTTGGGAATTTATGATCCTACATATTCCTCCAGATAACTTAGATAAATCAAAAAAGATCATAATCATGAATATTTGTTTATTTATGAAACTATACATAGATTCAAACTGGTTGAACCCGACTTAGACATCTTGGGAAAATTTTAGAATATTAGCAATCAGACACATATTAGCACATAAATTGTTAATCAATGACCATAAGAAAAGCATAAATAATATAAAAATATGGGAGCAAATCTTCAATATTGTGTTGGCCTAGGGGTTCTTATCCACTATTACTCAGGACACATATTTATAACACTGATTCAATCTTAGATTTGACATAGATCATAACAATAATACAGACTGTTGACTTTTTCATGTTGTATTTCTTTTTTAATAATTTGTATTAATATATAATGTTTATGTAACTTTTGGAAGCAATCATGTATATATTGTATATATTTATAGTGTGTAGTTATGTAATTGAAAAACAATAAAAGACGGATTATTGAAAAAAAAAAAGAATTAATAAGGCAACTTCTACAAAGAAGCCAGTCACCAGTGGAGCCCCCAGGGCTCTGTGCATGGCCCACTCCTCTTTGGTTTCTGCTTCTCGGATATTAAAGCCAATGTCAAAGGCCCATGGCTAACCAAGTTAGCAGATAACTGCAAACTGCAAGCAGTCATTGAATCCCCCTAAGATGAGCACACTCTTTAGGAAGACATCAAACCAAAGGATCAGTATAAGAAATGCATTATAGTA
>NC_056733.1:377086925-377094425 GCF_019279795.1 Protopterus annectens
TAATTTTTTTCACATCATTTTGAACTAATTCTGAGCATATCTGGGAGTTTCCTCCTAGGTTTCTAACATAGCTAAAGAAGGCCTTGTGATTGTCCTTTGAGTCCTTGGCAATTTTTCTCTCAAAATTTGCCTTGGATGATTTTATGAGGGCTCTTAGTTTTTTACTTATGATGATCAAAGGTGTCTTACCCTTCAAGGATTTTGCTCTATCTTGTAGTAGCTTCCTCCTTTTGTTGTAGTTTTACTTAAAACTGCGGTCTGCTTGCAGCTAGGGCCTCATACTACTGCATCAGATTTTGAAACTGATGGCAGCCACCTGTCTTTTAATTTATATCTTAATTATTTAATCCTCATCATCAGCTCTTTTCAACAGAGGTCTTTCACCAAGGCCAGTAACTCACCACATGCTGGAGAACCTTTAGCCACACATACTCCATTAACTGCCTTCTTAGCCACCAGTAATAAAGAAGGCCTACACCTATTTAGATTTTACAGTCATGCTAAAATAAAACAATTAGAATGAGGAATAACCTAACTTTGTTCATCTTGCCATATAGATTCTCAAAAGACTGCAAAGCAGATGAAGCTATCTATCCCTTTACAAGACAAGAATATGTTTCTAATCAACTAAAAGTCCTTTTGGCGTCTTCAACATGTACTATACACACCTGGATACATTTTTTTTAAACATAGCAGATTATAGAGGTATTTATCAATTAATATATGCATTTATTTATTTGTTTTATTACAGTTGTTAACAGTATCTATAGTGGTTATGGTAAAAGGATTATATATATTTTTGTTGTCATAATATGTCTTTGTAATATTTTATTGAAGTTTTACATGCAGTAAAAGTACACTGACCTAATAAAACAGATACTAACATAAGTGTCTACAGCAATTTTTGTTATATACATTACAATGGCTCATTGAACAATCAGTATGAACTAATCATAAAATATAGGTTAGTGTATCTCTAATAATAAGTTCATCTTTATCCAATAATTGTATTTTGTGGTTATTTTGATTTTTTTCATCTTAACAGACATTTCTATTAGTCACACAACAGTGACATTATTTAAAAATTCTGCAAATGAAAGTTTAACCTTGTTTTTCCATTTATTTTAGTCATTTGGGCAATAACTTCAGAGCTCCAGAGCTCTAGATAAATGAGACTTAGGTACACATCTGGGAAATGGAGCATTTAACAACATTCAGGTCACGGTGCTTACAGGAAACTGTTTTTTTTCCCCAAAAATGTAGACTATTACAATCAGAATCATATTCTGGCAGTCTGCTTTAACTAATGAGTTATACAATAAAATAATTATGTTTTTGTATATAATTTCAATTCTATGTGGAGTGATACATGATCTATGTAAAAATGTCATGGAGAATAATCTCCAAACTAAGCACGGTATAGTTTTTTCTGTATATTAAATTACTTTTATCTATTATAGTTGAATCAGAGCAGCTCATTTGGGAACATAATTTATAATTCTTAACTATTTTATATATCTCGGATAAATATACCCCCCGGAGTCACAATCCTTCTGTGTAGGACTAACTTAGTCCTGCATGGAAGCGGCCATTTAGGAGCAGGATGGCAGCGTGCCATGCATATTAAAGAAGGCACAGTGCCTGAGCTCCTAAATGGACACAGAGCATGTACGAGTGCAGGGGGCATGTCTGAGAGCAGAGCTCTCAGAATCTATACGTCCCTGCAATCAAGAACAGCAGTGTATGAATAAGAATGAGTGAGACCGCTCATAGGTGTTCACATACCTCTAGCAACATCCCCCCAAGTGTACAAGAGCAATAGTTAAAACATTAAATATAAAGAAGTGTTTTTTTTTTTTTTTAATTTAACCATAGGTGCATGGGTTTGCCCATCACTTAGCTACAGTTAATGCAACTTAAATGGCACAAGAGGATAAAAATCAAGATATATGCCAATGAAGCAGTACAGCAATAGTGTAGTGGGCAGAGCATTCACCTTATGAGTAGTCATTCCCGGTTCGAGTCCCACTCCACTATATTCCATTTTCCATGTCAAATCACTTTATGACCAATTTTTTGTTGCATAACCTACTAAATAACATATATTTCTGAACTGGAATACTGCATTAAATGCAGATGTGAGGTGTCATTGTCATAATGTTGTAAAGTCCACAGAAAATCACAAGTGCCCCATACAGTATATGTACACAGGAATCAGGAATACAAATGGAAGGTAAAATGTGTAATGAATGATAAATCCATACAGTTTCCAAATCCACCACCTTCCCAAGAACCATTAGACATTACTGTCCCACCTCAGCTGGCCATGGCACTGGGCACCAGCAAGTCTGCGGCCAAACCCAGGACCTCCTTGTCCATTGGTCTTGCACCACCTTCGGGTGGAACTGCCTCAGGGGATGGGGCTTGCCCCCCCAGGAGCGGGCACAGACAGGAACCTGTCACCCGTCGCCAGGTCCGGGTCGTGGTGTGTAGGAGCTCCGCAGGGAGTTCGTTGATCTGCTACGCCAGCTTGAGGTCCATGTGTCACACCTAGAGGGTCGACCTGGCCCTGCTACTCAGCCCCCAGCACAGCTACCTTTGGGGCTGTAAAGGTCCAGTGGTAACTGCCCATGGATGGGGACCTCAGTCCCACTGTTTCCACTAGGGGGAATCATGGGCTTCTGATTTCCAAACACCCCTCCCCATCAGGATGTTTACACCCCACATGTGTCATATACTGCCCCTGTATGCATCTTGTTTGCCTTGTTTGTTAACCTACCCAACCTACCTCCTCAAATATACCTACTCTCCCTCCCCAACATCCCACTCTCACCTGAAAAAAAAGGGCAATCTGTTCCCCCCAAAAAATCTTGCCCCATACATAGCTGTCCACTTCACACACCTGTCCACTGGACACATGTAATCTGGTCTAATTGGCTAAACAAATTATAATTGTTGTCCTCACCCCTCTTTCAGGGGTATGAGTGTCCAAATATATCTCCAAATTTAGTGTATATACACAGCCATTGCTGTAGAAGAAATGGGCAGCTATGGACCTTCCCTACACCCTTCCTGCGCATCCTTAGCTATCTTTACTACTGTCTTTCCCTCTTTGTGCCCCTTTTTCACCACTTTCCTATCAACACTTTTTCATTTTTTTAATTTATTTTAAAGAAATTAGCATGGGGGAAAGCGGGAGCAAGCACTTTTAAGCAGCAGTAAATGGGTTTAAGCTTGTTTGTATGGGGGTAAGCAATGCCAACACAGGTTAAGCAACTGAGAAGCTAAATCAGTATAAGAAACTGCAACCAGACGTTAGCAGTGCTTACCGCCTTGAAAACCTGCACAAACCCATTTACAACTGCTTAAAAGTGCCTTAATCACTCTGTATCCAACGGCCCTTGTTCTGCCCAGCAACAAAATAAACAGCCTCTCTGTAAGGCTCAAAGCCAGGACCCTACCCACCATAGCCAACGTTATTTACCACTAAGCCATGTCAAATATGCATAACCCTGATGTTTTCACAAACATATCATCCAGCACAGTCATTCAACAGTACAGGAAATGTATTTAAACATGCAGATGTATGTGTGTGTGTGTGTGTGTGTGTGTGTGTGTGTGTGTGTATATTTCTATCTAAATAGATATAAATATATATATATATATATATATATATATATATATATATATATATACATAATATATATACATATACATACATCTATAGATATATATGTCTACATATATGTATATATATATATATATATATGTAAGTATATATATATATATATATATGTAAGTATATATATATATATATATATATATATATATATATATATATATATATGTAAGCATATATGTAAGCATAGGGTATATATGTATATATATATATATATATATATATATATATATATATATATACATACACACAGATATATATTATAGATATAAAAGAGAACGAGACAAATACATAGATGACCATAGGCACAGTTAATGGGGATGAGGGCTCCAAGCTACATACGTCTTGTACATATTGATATTACCCCCCAACAGCCAAACAGGTCTGCCCTGCAATACAATACCAACTGTTACAAGTCCTCTAACCAGGACGCAACACAACATGGGCACAAGATGTTAACAGTAATCCATCCCACCTGTATGTTGTCAGGCTAGTATCAATAACATATCATGCAGTGCAGTCTGGCTATGATATGGAATGTACAATGTGGAAGCAATAAACATTCCTAAGATACATATATACACACACACACACACACACACACACACATATATATGCAGATACATATATATATATATATATTTATATATATATATATATATATATATATATATATGTACATACATATATGTAACTACACATACACACACACAGACATATGTATAGGAATATACATATTTAGAGGGTACACACAATACAGAACAGGCAGTATTCCTACAGTTGCCACCTTATCAAATGGACAGTGTATGAGAAACCCATACAAAATACAATTGTTGCCTGAAACATATACCCACAGAGAGGTCAGAGGATATAACATCACACACAGGTTTGCATACATGAGAAAGCTTTATTTGTGTACTATTGCGGTTGTATATGCCATGTCATATAGCTATTTAGACTTTGAAATGCATACAAACAGATTAATGCAACTCTCAAAAAGATCATTTAATACAGTATTCCGAAAACCATAACATATGTTGCTGTCCAGGCCAAGGCCTTCAAGTAGTACAACAGTAAAGACAGACCAGGCCACAGGATAACAATCAATCAACAGTAAGTAATGCAGATTGTATAGTTCAGCAGCCTCTAAGTACACTCTGTCCACAATCCCTAGATGAAAAGACTTCAGTTGACACAATGGGATGTATCTGTTACATAACAAGGCATAACTGAAACCATCAAAATCACACTGACAAACAGAACAGTCTGTATGGCAGGAAGCAGTAGGCCAGCATTTTCCCAAGCTGGTGAATCTGGGAATCTTGAGGCAATGTTACAATTGCTTCATGTACACAGACAACTCTCTCCTCCTCCTAACAAATTCCAACACATGTGAGAGATGCAACCATATAGCCAAACTGGAGGCTAAGCTCTCTCAACTCATTACTGGCGTAACCAGTCAGGAGGAGAAGGAAACCACACTCACTACAATTCCAGTCTCACATAGACCTACCACGACAGCAAACCAAACACATAAACACACAAAAACATACTCGGAGCCTCTAAATAAAACTCTGCTTAAGCAGCAGAGACCTCCAAAGCAGACACCCAAGCAACTGCTACCCCAAAACAAAACACGTGCAACACATAGCTCACAAAGCCAGTGTGCCAAACAGTCACAGCCCATAAGGCTAAACAACACACCTGATACACTTGTAATAGGTGACTCTATCGTCAGGTACACTGACGTCCCGCTCACCAGGCTGAACAAGGAGAAGGTCACGGTGAGCTGCCTGTCGGGCGCTAGGATCCGCCACATAACACAAGCACTCAGGTCACTCCAAGGCAAGTACAAATATGACTCAGTCATTGTCCATGCTGGTGTGAATGACCTGAGACATACTTCCCTGGACTACATGAAAAGAGACATAGAGAAGCTCTCTGAGCATGTAGCCCAGGCCGGTATGACCCTGACCTTGAGTAGCATCTTACCCTCACCAAGAATGATGCCACAATATGAAGACAAGATGATCAATTTCAACAAATGGTTTAAGTATTGGTGTCATTCAAAGGGGATCCAATGTCTGTCAGCCTGGGATGACATGCTCGACAAGCCACGATGCTTCACTAGTGACAGCTTGCACCTGTCACCCCTTGGCTTTTGGATATTGGCAAAGGCTCTTGCTACCCCCATAGTGCCTTTTTTAGGCAAGGCTCAAAAGACAAACTCACCTCCATAGGTATCACAAGGGATAAGAAACTAAGAGTAATGCTACTCAACGCCAGAAGTCTAAACCTCAAGATGCACACACTTGAAACTCTCCTTAGCATGGAGAACATCGATATCTGTGCAGTAACAGAAACCTGGTTCAAGGCTCCCGAGAGCACACCAGCACTACCAGGTTATACCTCATACCATGCTTTTCGGCCCCAAAACTTGGACTGAACCACAAAAGGAGGTGGAGTATCAATATTCGTCAAAGAAACCCACACCTCCAGGTTGGTGGCACAGCACGAAGAATCAGAGACTATCCATGTGCAACTAACAGTGAGTAAAACTGCCTTCCAGTTTATAGTCTGCTACAGACAACCCTCCCAAACCCAGGAACCCCACTCAGCCTTCCTGAGAACACTGGAAAATATGAAGGTCTCTCCAAACACCATTATATTGGGTGACTTCAACTACCCAAACATAGACTGGGAGCATTACTTTAGCTCCAACACCCTAGCCCAAAGGTTCCTAGAATTTATAAACTCAAATGCTATGGAACAACTTGTTACCACTCCCACAAGAGGGGAAAACATACTGGACCTGATCATCATCAACATGGGGACTCTATGCTCCAGACCAGAGGTGCATCCCTCACTGGTAAGATCAGACCATAAACTAATCTCACTGTATATTCACATCCCGACCCCACCCCCCTGCCCAGAAAACCACAGTGAAAAACTTCTCTAAAGCAAATTTCACACTCCTCAAAACTGAGGTGGAATCCTTCAAAGCCCCTGGGCCTATGGAAAATACGGCCCAGACCGCAGAATCCTTTATAAATGCATTCTATGAACACCTTCAGGAATGCATGGATCATGCAATCCCAAATAAAACCAAGACCCAATCCTCCAAAGGCAGACGTCCTGTCTGGTGGACCCCAGCCATAAACAAACTATACAATAGAAGGAGGAAGCTACTACATGATAGAGCAAAATCCCAAAGGGAAGGCATCTCTGATCAGTATTAGCAAAAAACTACGGGCACTCATAAAATCGTCTAAGGCCAGCTTCGAGAGAAAAATTGCACAGTACACTAAGGATAATCACAAGGCTTTCTTTAGTTATGTTAGGAACCTGGGTGGGAATTCCCAGATATGCTCAGAATTAGTCCAAAATGACAAAAAATACACCAAACCCACAGACATTGCCAACATCCTAGCTGACAGGTTCAGCAAACTTCTCCCCTCCACCAAAGGGCAAATATCTATCCCAACAGAGTGCTGCCCCCCTGACATCTCAGATGCTCAGGTAAGAGCCACCCTCTCCAAAGCAAAAAACACAGCATCAATGAGATCAGACGGTGTCCCAGGCTGCGTCCTACATGAACTCCAAGAAGAGCTAAACCCAAACATAAAACTACTGTTCAATATCAGCCTTACTACAGGATATGTACCCAAAGAGTGGCGTACAGCAACAGTGGTCCCTCTCCACAAAGGTGGTGCCTCAATGGATCCTGGAAACTATCACCCCATAAGCCTGACTAGCTTGATCTGCAAAGCTATGGAAAGGATCATCATGGACCTCATAAATAAAGATATTAGGGACCTACA
>NC_056733.1:377099425-377109522 GCF_019279795.1 Protopterus annectens
CCCGGGGGACACACCATCCCCCTGAGGTGGTTCGACCTGAAGGTAGTGGTGGACCAGTAGATGAGGAGGCCCCAGCATGGGTTCCACATGTGATGTGGCCTGGTAGCATGGTCAGAGGATGTGGTGGGAGAGGTGGTTCTGCTCTCAACTATTCTCTAAAAATACTATTGTGTCACTGTTATAGAACATATGTGGGTAGCAATAGTCCAGACAATCCCGGAACATGTCCAACAGCATGCATAGATATCCCTAATAACACATAACGACAGATGTGCAGCAATCACATAGCAAGCATACCACATGCAAGCATAGTGGCCCTGACAATGGCATGCAGGTGAAACAGTCCGTAAGAGGCCAGCAATGATATTGTCCCCACAGGGAAAATGGCTACAAACACATAGCACAAAGCATGGTAAATACAATATATGTTCCAGTGGTAGGTAAGCTGTAGACATACCTATTGAGTTGTGGGAACAGTTTGTTGTTGCTGATATGGTGGCAGGGAGACAGAGATGTGTATTAAGAACTATGCTAACCTTGCTGTATGAGTTGCTCAGACCTGTTCCATCTCTATGTCTTTTCAGGCAAGATGTCCCAAAGCTGATTACCAGTGTATTCAGAAAATGTGGTAATTCTGAACCACCTGATACAGCCCTATCAGGTTCTCTTCAGCAGGACAGTTCATGAGCAGCAGGAGCGGACTGCCCTGTGGAACGATGTAGTTCACAGGGTCAATGATAGCCTGCATAACCACAGTTAGGAGCAGGTCCGGCAACATTGTAGTGACCTGCTTCGCAATGCCCGTCAGTGTGCTGCTGCAGTCCAGGGGGGATCACCTTGCAACAGGGGGGGGGGTCATGCCATCCATCCCCAACACGTGTTGAGGAGCTCCTCACCAGCCTAGTGGGACCTGTCCGCCCACACACGCAACAACTGGAGACCATAGTGGAGGTGGGTGCTACCCACACACTGGCTGAGGAGTGTGCAGGTAAGGCCACAGGGCACATCAGTAGATGACTGTTGCGTATGCTTCTGCATCTGTACAGGTAGATCATGCATATGTGAGATGTCATATATATAGTCTGTTACTGCATAGTAGTAATACACAGATGTGCATAAGCTGTAGTATGGTGGACTTGTACTGTTGATGTACTGTAATGCTGCACCCACCCTGTAGCAATGCCACAGCTGTGGCTACTGACATCACATCTCTCACACTCTTCTGTAGGTTCCTCTGGTATACCACCAAGGCAGCAACCTGTAGCTGGTGAATATGGTTTATGTTCATGCTTGCCAATACACCAGTTGTGTAATGGCTATGGTATATTCCATGCACTCATCTAGCACACCTACCCATAATGCATGCCGTACATGTTCACATATTGTTGCTGTTAACTGCACTACATCACTGTGGTGACCATGATGGGGTATCTGAAGCATATGTCAGACACCTGCAAGATAACTGACATCCTGTCATTGTGAAATGTGTCCACAAGGATGAACATAATGGTGGGACACATGGCCTACAGTAGGGACATGTGTGAAACATCGCCCTTATACAGTGCTACAACAGTGTATATACCAGTATTACAATGGCAACTGTTACAGATCTACACTATGGCATATCATAATACTGTGGTCCACAACCCTTAACACCTGCAATGTGGTCCCAACATGAGCACTGAGTGTGTAATATGAAATCGTAGGTTAGGGCAGCAAATATGGGGAATACATACCTTTGCAAACACTGAAAGCATATGCATGCACACACTCCAGAGAAAATATAGTGAAGGCAGCTGTTGAGGTACTGCCTGCAAGCATTTGTCATGGAAATGCACCTTTTAGCAAGTACACGTCCCCAGTGTTACACCATGTATTGGTCTGTTGTCCAAGACATTTGGTCATCAAATGTGCACACTTACCTGCAACAGAGGCAGGCATGGCTTGCACACATATTACATGACATGGCGCGGGCCCCATACCCAACAGGTAGCACCCATGAGCTGCACATGTAGCCATACCTCACCATTGCATATGCCATGGCAAACAGTGCAGGCAGTCATGCATGTGGTAAGTATGTATGGGACAGGAATGATGTAGGAAATAAACAGATGGCCACCCAAAATAAATGCTGTCACATGTAGCAAACTGGTCATGTGGGCTGCCCACTAACATGCCACAACACTGAGGGGGTAGCAGGAATGTCCAGCAAGTGCTGGCTGTGCGGTACCCATGTCAGCAATTGCCTGGACTATGCAAGCGTGTGGCCTATGAGTTAGGGTAAACACATGTGACAGTTGTACCACAGGAAACATCAGCCAGGCCTCTCTACAGGTAGTGTATGCATAACAGAAGATGTTCCCAACAGTCAGGCATTGCAATGTGTACTAGTGTACCATGACCACATTGGAAATCTACCGCCAGTATCATGTAAGATATAGGTGCTGCACAACCAATGCCTCAACCCACCTCAGACCCACTATCCCCATCTGTACTGTGCCGGTGCCAGTGTACATCTGCATGTTTGCCAGTCATTACCTGGGACTAGGCTGTTACATGTGGTGTTCAGTGTTTGGGACACTGCAAACTGACACACATGTGCAGGTCATAGTTGTCAAGCATCTGCAAAAAAGTTGAAGGTGGGGAGGGTGTGTCATCATGACACACCAGTGCACTGCAGCAGGGATGCTAAGGATGCTATGAATGACTGTATCTGCACACAGTCAGGTTCAGGAACTGTGGCAGCCATAACCCTGACTCCACAGCAATAGTGACGGCAGTGTGTGAACTGCAAGGGATGTGCACATGAGTAGACTTTGCAATCATGCAGAGTTGGGGGACATGTGTAGGGCAGACTGACCATATACTGGCAAATGCAGATGGCCCATGCTAGCATACCCCTGCCATGAAAAGTGACTGCTATAGTACACATAACAATATGTGCAACAAACCATCATGATAAGGGCGTGCACAGATATGCACCCATGAAGTGTATGCATCACGGTCAGTATCTGCACACCTAACACATTTGTTAGACACTACATGTGAATGTACAGGACATATGTCACATGTCAAGCTCATGTAATGTTAATGTATGCGGTGATGTGGTCCCATGGCAAAGTAGGGCATTTGAAATTGTAGTGAGTGTGACTAGCCTAAAAAGCATTGATCCCTACACAGACAAATGCACACACCCACACGCACAGTTGCCACATCTGGGATTAGATCTCCTACCTAACTAGTTTATCACACTACAGCATTATGCAGTTATAGGATGCACCACAGAGATTACTGGGCTAATCTTTCCGCAAAGGTTTATTTCAAAGTGAATGACATCAGCAGGCTTGCCATAGTAGGGCAATGGGGAGGGCAGTGTGTGTGCATGAGGCATAACCCATTCGTCTAGAGGCAGACACACCACACTCAGGCACACACAGGTTTATCTTCCACAGGTACGTGTGTACAACTACTAGATGACTACTGCCTTGTACAGACATGTTACACAGTTAGCACTAGCACCACAGAGTCTATAATGCTGAGGGATTCCAGAGGCAAATGTCTACGGTGAGTGACATTTACACATCATGTGGTTGTAACCATTTGGCTGTGTGCTGGGTGGGACAGGTCTCTTGATGGAAGGCTCTTTGTCACTGTCACTATCTTCCACACATCTATGTATGTGTACTTTTGGCATATTATAGTGTGTTGTCCTTGGATATATGTGTGTATTCCTATCCAATGTGTGTGCAAAGCATGACTGGTGCTTACTGAGGAGTGTATGCACTAACATCTGCAACTGTCAGATATGTATGGTCCACTGTTGTTGCCAGACATGGGCTTCATTTCTTTAAGTGTGTGAGCATGCCTAGTATGACCTTTCAGTATTTTGTTGTCTGACATTGCCTTCATTTCTCTAAGTGTGGGAGCATGCCCAGTATGACCTTCTGTATTGAATGTGTGAATCCATTCCAGGTAGTTTGTACTCCAGTGCAGACTTTTGTGTTCTACACCTACAGCTAGCAAACTGTTTCTGCAGGATATCTGTAGATCAGTTGACAATATGGGGTCAAAATGGGCAAAGGATAGTGGGATACTGTAGGTAATTGTGTCTGTGCTGCTTCTGCTACATGGTCCTGGTGTTAGCAGAGATATTCAAACATGTGTATTGTTATACACTGTGATGTTTTATGTCATCAAGTACTGTCAGGTAGACATATTTGCTTGCAGTGATGCCCTGGGGAACACTGGGTGAATGCAGCTGTGTCCGGTATTGTGGTCAAACACCTACATATTCTTGCAAACACATGCCATTCTGGAGGGTGAGCTGCAGAAACTTGCTGCTGGGTCTGTGTAACTGGTTCAGCACCTTGGTGCAGTGGTAGCACAGGATCCCATACTTGTACATCCATCAACGTGACAGTATGGCCTTATCTTGCTGTGGCAATACCTCACAGCTGTACAGATTCATACAGGTTACCCAGAGGCAGGGGTCATAAGTCAGGACATTACCTCCTACACATTGTAGTTTATGAGCAGGTTTGTAGCCACCCATTCATTTGTTTGCAGCCAGGGATAGTATGTGCACACTGCTGTGTCTTGGACTTCACACACTCCATGCTGCCCATTCTCCCCCCCCCCTCTATTATTCTATCCCCTTCCATACATTATAAAAACATTCTCTGATACTTTCCCTATAGTTATCGCCTCATCACAGCAGTATATTATATTATATTATTTATTTATTTACATTTGTTGACTGGGAAAGTCTGACTGGACGCAGGTCCTTTTTCAGCGGAGGCCCGGGGAGAAAATCTCCACAAGTAACATTATTACAAACATAGTTCCTGGTGAAGAACTTAGTACATACAGTAGACACATAGCATCTGTGCCACCTAAGATGGCATGTATTCTGTGAAGTAAATAGCAGTTCTTAACACTGTTACAGTAAGAAATTACAGCAGTATAATAAACAGATAGGCATACAAGCATCAGAGTTTTCTGTAATCAAAGGTAGTTAGTGGGGTGGAAGAGAGGTTGAGGGTAGATGGAGTGGGAGATGTTAGAGAGGAGAGTTGCAAGGGCATAGCCAGCATTTTTTTAGGTGAGCTTTAAGTAAACCTTTGAAGTGGGTGCATGATGATACAGAGGTTATTGTGGGGGGTTCCATACTTTGACTATTGAGCTGGAGAAGAGTACTTCTCCAGCAGAGTTCTTGGCTCTAGTTACCTGTAATTGATTTTTTGATATATTGATGTTGGTCCACAGTTCATACAGTAGGACATGGTGGACATGTTACTGTTGTTTGTCCACATGACCTTGCATATGGGTTCTGTGGACTGTGTTATGTTGTTATTTGGGAGTCCATGACAAACATACATTGGCAGTATGAATCAAATTGAAAACAGTCACACACCTTATTGATGGTTGCGACTCTCTAATGGCAGAGGGACTGTATAATGAAAGGCATAATAATGTGGTGAGATTGTTACACTGGAGATTGTGCAAACATTATGGTACTGAAGTGGCTGAAAAACACTGCAAACATGAGCCACAGAGAATCATAGAAAACGATGAAGTTTACATCACATGAGATCACCCAATACCAATAGTCCAAAAGACAGATGCTAGAAAACTGGATATAGTGGTCCAAGAAAAGAAGACAAAAGTAGCACTGATCATTGAAATCACCACACCTAGTGACTACAGTGTCATAAAATACCTCAATCTGCAGGCAGAAATGAGAGCCATGTGGAAGAAAGATACCGAGACAGTTCCAATAGTAGAAGGAGCAACTGGTCTTAAAAAAAGAATTTATAATCGTATTTGGATATGTTACCAATTCATGTAACACCGTACGAATTGCAGAAGGAGTCATTACTGGGCACATTGCGGGTGCTACAAAGAGCACTTTTGGCTAACATCAAAGACTGAAACAATACTAATTTCATGAACTTTAATCGTACTTTGACTTAGGAATGGGGTCCATTCCCATCATGATATTAGAAACCCAAAAGACTTGGAGAAATTAAAAATGGCAGTACAGGTGAGACACAGGCCTTTGGCAGAGGACTGTAGGCCATTTGGTAGTGATGCAGGCCAGCTGTAACAGGCCGTTGCATTCTGCCAGTCTTACAGTCCCAGACTGCAATACAGTATATTCCCCTGGGGTGACAAGGTAGGTGTGCTAGGTGTTCATGCCAGTACTTTCTGCCAGTATTGATTCAGTGGTGTGGATGCTGGCAGGGTGCTGCTTACAGCTAGGGACACACCTGCATGGGACACCTGCTCTACATGCTGCATTCTTTCGCTATTGCCATACACAGGTAAGGGTCATATTGTACTCATTCCCAACAGCAGGGAAAAGACCGGAGAGATACCTGTGGGTGGTGGTTGTGTGAGCTGGGTGCATGTGTGCTGTGGACACTACTTGCATCTGACTCACAGATATGGATGGGGCATTCCACTTATGCTGGCTTGTGCAGGGACATTAGCTGTTTCTGAATACATCATTCCTATGACCTTTGTGGTCTGCCAGTGTTTGGTCAGGCAACATTAGTATTCTCTACTACAAGCCCAGATAATGTGCTGCAAACCTGTTTGTACAATTCCAAGGGTGTGTCTATTTGACAGTTACATACTATACACTGTCTGTCTGGGGTACTTCCCTCTGTGTGCTGCTTGTTTATCTGGTCCAGCAGTCATGCCATGTCCAGCTTTCAGATGGTGACACATATTACTTCCAAACATTTACAATGGCTTACTGCTAGAATGTGTTATACTGGGAAGCATTGTGTTTGGCACTCCAGTTGTGAGGACTTGGCAGTGTCATCGGCAGTACTGGGCAATAGCCACCAGGACAAACCTCACCATGCATACATACTGGCACTCTCACACAATATACAACATGCACCAACCTAACACATGCAGATCTGCATATTGTATGCATGCTACAATGTATCCTGCTACCTCGGCCAGCTCAGGTAATCTGTGCTCCACTGTTATTATATCTACACATACTTGTTACTGCATTTCTACATAGGATTGGGGGGGCACACCTGTGTGTTACTACATGTCTACGTAGGACTGGGGGAGTACACCTGACTGTTACTACATTTCTACATAGGATTGGGGAGGGCACACCTGACACTTGTACACATTTGCTATGACTGTACTGGTATGTCAGGTACTCCATTTCATTCTGTATTCTAACCTATCATGCTGACTAGAGGCATATCAGTGTACTACAGGTCTTAGGTTTGACTGACCTACATATCAGTTTCTGACTTCTTACCCTTCAGAACTAACATCCCACTGCCTGACCTGTTGTAGTCTGTCTGTGTAGGCCTGGGGGGAGGTTACCCATAGCCATCATTCAGAGGCCTTAGCACAGCACCTGTCCTAATGGCTGAGACTGTTGCTGGGTATGTGAGCCTCCCTGACTGGCATGTGTGTGTCATATGGGCACACGTGGCCCAGCACATTTCCTGCAGTGGGTTTTGTCACTGTGTGTAGTGCTGGCTACTATGGTGACACCAGTATTTGTTACAGATCTCATGCTGCCACTATAGTTGTCTACTATCTGCTGGCATCCAATTCTGCCACCTGATTCCCTTGCATGCTCACATCCCTACCATAGATACAAGTAACAACACATACTTCTCCATTCAACAATTGGTAGAAAGAGTGACTTACCTTGTGGCTGTGCCAGCATTGAGGATGGTGCTGGAGGGCTGCCTATGTCTGATGCACATAGTACACTCCCTATACATGGTTGAGCAGAGGTAGTGTCATGTTTGGCATCCCTTATACTGTAGGTGTGAGTCATAGAGAGGTGTCATTTCCTGGGTCCCTACTGTGTCAGTTTATGTGCTATGCATTGGCTCTTTGCCAAGGCCAGGGCGTACTGGGCACACCTCCTTGTGCCTACTGGGGCAGGCTCAGGTTGTTCCTCCTCCGTGTCACTCTGTGCCTGTGCAGGCCTTGGCAATGGTGGGGGACTGTGTGGCCCTGCCCCATGCTGTTCCTGCTGCAGCTGTTTCCACAGGATCATATTGTGTAGCATGGCACATACAATGACAATATGAGTACATGTAGCTGGTGAGTACTGCAAGGCTCCACCAGATGTGTCCAGGCACAGAAACCATGACTTCAGCATCCCAAACACACACTCTATCATAATTCTGGTCTGTGCGTGTGCCTCATTATGGAGTTCTTGTTCGGGTGTGTGTGCATTTCTGATGGGTGTCATCAGCCATGGCTCCAGTGCATAACCAGCATCCCCCACTAGGTGACCGTAAGGGATGACCCCATTGGCAAATCTCTGGTATAGCTGCATCAGATGCCAGATGTGGGAGTCATGATAACTTCCAGTGCAGCCAGCACACACATTCATTATAATGCCCTGGGTCATCGCACATGACCTGGCAGTTGATGGAGGGGAAGCCCTTGTGGTTGATGTAGACCCTACCCTGCTCACCAGGTGGTGCTTGGATGCATATGTGTGTGCAGTCTATAGCATCCACTACCTCAGGGTATTCTGCTATTTGGTGTAAGAGAAGCATATTGCTGACCAATGCCTCATGGGTGTTGGGGAAATATACGTGCTCACCGGCATGTGCTGACATGGCATCCAGGAGCTGGAGGAGTACCCTGGATGCTGATGCCTGTGAGATCCCCATGATATCCCCAGTTGGTCTTTGGAAGGTACATGTGGCTAGTATATTTAGGCCTACACATACCTTGGTATACACTGGGAAGGGTTCCCCTCTGTTAGTTCTGTGTGTCAGGTGTGGCCGGCACAGCTCAAAAATTTGCTGTAGGAGGTCCCTGTCCACCATATAGCACTCCACTGTCTCCAGCTCATGTAGCCCCTGGTAGGTTACCCTGGGTCTGTACACTCTTCTCCATCTCCTCACTGTGGGTTGGTCGACAGCATTCTCATCCTCACCACCCTCAGCCTCTTCCACATGTTGATGTATGATAGCTGCTGCAGCCCCTATCATTTTGTTGTTTTGTTTGTTAAAATTTCCCCACTTGTGTACACCGGTGGTGTAGAGTATGTAGGAAAAACCAGAGGGAAAGGTGTTTGCATAGTTTATAGTAGTGTTCTGGGCTGGGCTGCTGCCTATGTAATTGGCTGATTCTGATACATATCACCTGCCTGCTATGCTAGTTCTCCTTGATTACCTTCCTACTGCTGTTTTCCCTTCCCATTGCCATCCTGTTTAAGCCCAGGGTCGCGCCGCACAAACACAGTGCTCAAATGTGCACAGAGCTGCTATTTCCTGGCTTACTTTTTTTTCCCTTTAAAACCTGGTGTGTGGCATGCACACCTGCTTAGGCAATGTAAAGAGTGTTAGGAAGCCTCAGACACACCCTCTTGCTTAGCTCTGCTAAGCTAAGGGCAAACTCGAGCCACAGGGCTCTAATCAACTTACAGTATACCTGACACACACCCCTATGATGTCAGCTAACTCTTAGACTTGAACCATGCTATTCCTGCACTTACACTGTTGGGTGCTGACTAGCACTGAGGGGAAATCTGGTATTCAGTATCATTCCCCTCATTTGTATAGGATTTCCTGCTAATGCATAGTTACAGGTCCCACACTGAGCCTCCTCCCTTAGCAACCACTATCACTGGCCATGTTGTCTTCTGCCTGCCATTGAGTATAATGGCAAAATAGTGATTTTGGTTAGAATGCTTATTTCAGGTTATTTTTTATATTTTCAACCCAATCCCATTTGCACACCGATGCCCTATGCTTAAACAGCCGAAATCGGCTAAAAAAAATAAAAGTTATTTTTTTTTATTTTTGAAACTGTTTTCCATGCCAATGGCCATATATTTGGCCATTGGCATGGTTTCCACATAATATACGCATTTTATTTGGAGCTGTCATGGCTCCATTTTGTAGTTTGTAGAAATGCACTCGGTTACTAACTGAGTACATTTCTGCACACTACACTAGTCCTGCACGGCCGGCCGCAGCTTCCTGGATCTCAAATTCACCTCATTTGCATGGTTTTCACCTGCAAATGAGGTAATTTGTATACAGGAGCTGTCTCCATGCAGGAATAGTGCAGGAGCACTCATG
>NC_056733.1:377110022-377147697 GCF_019279795.1 Protopterus annectens
TTTTCTTCATGACTCATCTGCTTCTGTCCCTATTGCTGTATCAGATCCCTTATGTACTTTGGACCAGTCAGTTTCTATTAATAAAGATAATGTTCCTTTTTTATCTCCAAGATCACAGAGAATCCGCTCGGGGGGCTTAGTTCGAGGGATGAGAGGTCGCACCTTCACTTACAGGACAAGAAGCAGTCTCTTGAAAGAAGAAGCTCCTTTGGATCACTTGAATCACATTCCTCCTCGTTTTTCAAGGAACAACTCTGTCCATCATCAACAAGTTGCACACAGGAACCTCCACAGGGGTCGTCCGAGAAAACTGTACCATCCATGATGGAAGAACTGGATCCCCTCCTTCTTGCTTGTTCTTCTGAAGTGTTTAACCTTACTGATAGGACTTTTTCTCATACCATTTTGGAGGTTTTGAAGAAAGGATTTACGTTTATTCCGTCTCAACGGGCAGACCTTTCTTCTCTCCTACTTGATTTACGCCTTTTCCTCAGGAAGCTCAACTTGAATTTAATTTGTGAAAAAGACAATGACTTGGATAGAGATCTAGTGAATGTAAACCTTAAACTCCCATTCAGACGCAGTTTGTTCAATCCCCCTTTGAATAATACATTGCAGATTTTTCTCAAACTGTGTGAGAGAGATTTCAGACAAATACTTAGCCAACCCTGTTCTCACAAATGGTTTAATCTCTCTCCAGAACAGATGTTTGCACTAAATGAGCTGCATAAAGTTAAGTCCCTCAGAATTATGACAGCCGATAAAGGGACTGGGGTTGTCCTGATGGAACAGGAGCATTATGTTAACACCTTAAATGAAGACTTGAATAACAGCACTTAATATTTACTAGTTCAGCAGTCTGATGTTAACCGTACTTTTAAGAAGAATGATAGAGTATTAAATTCCCTTCTCAAAAAACAAGCTATTTCTTCTGAAGAAGCAGATTTTATGGCTGTTACCAATCCTCGACTTGGGAAGTTCTTCGGTATCCCCAAGATGCATAAGAATCATACCAATCCACCTTTTAGACATAGGGCCGGATTCACAAAGGCTTGCACGGAGTCTAAGAGTAGTGTAAGACTCCATGCAGCCTTCGCGATCCAGGAACAGCCCAAAGTCCGTGTAAGAGTCAAGCTAAAATGGCTCTTACACGGAGTGGGCGTGGATAAGCAAATCACCTCACTTGCAGCCGAATAGCATGCAAATGAGGCTGATTAGCGATCCAGGAAGCCCAGAACAGCCCGTGTAAGAGCCGTTTTAGCTGCAGAAATGTACTCAGTTGACAACTGAGTACGTTTCTGCAAAAACGGCAACGGAGCCATGTCAGCTCCAAATAAAGGGTGCACATGTGTCAGGCAGCATGCCAATGGCCAACTATGTGGCCATTGGCAAGGTAACCTGATGCAAATATATGGGAAATATAATTTTTTTCTTTGTCGATTGCCGATGTTTAAACCAGCGCAGCCCAGCAAACGGGCTGCGCTGTAAAATAAAACGAAGGTTTTAAACCTACAAATGTAGGTTTTATGCAATACATGGAATGTCAATGCAGGGACCAGCAGAGCAAAACCAACATGGCCACCGTGTAGTGGTTGCTAAGGGGGGAAGCTGAGTCTAAGAGATGTAACTAAGCATTAGTAGGCAATCTGATGCAAATGAGTGTAAGGATACTGAATTCCACTGTCACATAGCAAATGAGCACATTCTGAGTAGTGTAAGAGTTACATAAGGGGGAGGAACAGAGTAGGAGATAGGTGACATCACAGGGGGGAATGGTAGAAAGAAATGCAGTTCATTGGAGGTTAGAGTTACATGACAGATGTCAGACAGATATCAAGGAAAGAGGTGTGCCACTAAGTAAACATGAGAAAGTCAAGAAATGGAAGGTGTACACTGTTGCCTACACCAAAGTTTCTTGCTGGATGTGTATCGATGCGCGCCAGCGTAAGGCAGTGTGGGCGGTAGGCAGTGTCCGTGTAAGGCAGACTGAGCATGTGGGAGCGTGTTGGGAGATGTTTAACACTGTTTGCGCGCGTGCACGTTTAAAACCGAATAAGCAGATTCTGAACTGTGTAAGATGTGTGCGTGTAAGCCACTGTGAGCGTGTTTCTGCTGGTTTGCACATGGCTCCTCCCTGAGGAAACAGAAAGGAAAAAGGAAGCAACAGATTAGTTAGGAAGCAAGCAGGGAATACTGCTGGAGCTAGCAGGTGAAAACAATTAGATGCAGGCAATTACACAGGCAGAATAGTAGCCCAGCCCAGCACTTAAAACTCTGCAAACAGCAGTGCAGAATGTTTCTCTCAAGAGACACTGCAAGACAGGAGTTAAGTTAGCAGAAGTGAAAACTGAAAAGCTGAACTCAGAGCAGAAATGTTAGGGGCTGCCATAGCTGTCATAATGAGACATAGGCGACTTGCTGAGGGTGGTGACAATGCAGATGGTGCCAGACAACCCACAGTGAGGAGACGGAGAAGAGTGTACAGGCCCAGGGTCACCTACCACGGGTTACATGAGCTGGAGATAGTAGAGCTATAGAGTGGACAGAGACCTCCTGCAGCAAATAGTGGAGCTGTGCAGGCCACGCCTCACACACAGAACCAACAGAGGGGAACCCATCCCAGTGGAAACCAAGGTATGTGTTGGCCTAAGAATACTAGCAACAGGTACCTTCCAGAGACCAACTGGTGATATGATGGGGATATCACAGGCATCAGCCTCCAGGGTACTGCACCAGTTCCTGGATGCCATGTCAGCACATGTCGGTGATCATGTATATTTCCCCAATGCCCGTGAGGTATTGGCCAGCAATATCGTCTCTTCCAGCAAATAGCGGAATACCCTGAGGTAGTGGGTGCAATAGACTGCACGCACATCGCATCAAAGCACCAGCCGGTGAGGGGTAGGGCATACATCAACGCAAGGGCTTCCCTCCATCAACTGCCAGGTCGTGTGTGATGCCCAGGGCATAATAATGAATGTGTGTGCTGGCTGTCCTGGGAGCTACCATGATTCCCACATCTGGCATTTGACGAGCTGTACCAGACATTTGCCAATGGGGACATCCCACACGGACACCTAGTGGGGATGCAGGTTATGCACTGGAGCCGTGGCTGATGACACCCATCAGAAACACACACACCTGAACAGGAACGCCATAATGAGGCACACGCACAAACACGTAATGTAATAGAGCGTGTGTTTGGGCTGCTCAAGTCACGGTTCCGGTGTCTGGACACATCTGGTGGAGCCTTGCAGTACACACCAACTACATGTACCCAAATTGTCATGGTATGTGCTATGCTACATAATATTATCTTGCAAAACAGCTGCAGCAGGACCAGCATAGGGCTGGGCCAAACAGCCCCCACCATTGCCAAGGCCATCACAGGCGGGGTGACTCGGAGGAGGAACAACCTGAGCCTGCCCCAGTAGGCAGAAGGAGGCGTGCCCAGTATGCCCTGGCCTTGGCAAACACATAGCACATACATTGGCTCAGTAGGAACCCTGGGAATGATACCCCTCTGACTCATATAGTAACAGGGATGCCTAAACACAACCTGCTCTCAAACATGTACAGGGAAGTGTAATATGCGCATCCGACAGAGGCAGCCCTGCAGCACCACCTGAGGCATGAATGCTATGTGTTAAGTAATGTAACACCATGTACTATATGCACACCTGAGGACCCTGACTAACATCCTACCCTCACCAAGCATCATGCCACAACATGACAATGAGATGATCAAGTGCAAAATTGACTGAAGTATCGCAGTTAATCAAAGGGGATCCAATGTGTGCCAGTCTGGGATGACATGCTGAGCATGACATGATGCACCACCTTCTAGGACTTGGGTGTACCTATCAGTGCAGGCCGTATGGATACTGGCAAAGGCTGTTGTCACCCACAGTGTGCCCTGAATAGGTAAGGCTCAAAACACAAACCTATCTCCATAGGTATCAGAAGGGATAAGAATAAGATAAGAGATAAGTTAAACAGCAAGATGCATGCAGTCTAAACTCACCCAGTATGGAGAATGTTGATAACTGTGCTGTAACAGAAAACTGAGGCAAGGCTCACAACAGCACCCTAACACTACCAGGTTACACCTCATACTGTGCTGTACAGCCTCAAAACATGGAACAAGCTACAAAAGGAGGGTGACTAGCAAAAATTTTCAAGGATAACCACACCCCCATGTTGGTACCACAACAAAAGCAGCATGGACTAGCCATGGTCAAGTAACAGTGGCTAAAACTGCCCCCAGTTTATAGCCTGCTACAGACTACTGTCCCAACACCAGGAACTGCACCTGGCCTATGCTGGAATACATGAATATATCCAAGTCCTCCAAACCACATTATATTGGGTGACTGAAAATGCAGACATAGACTGAGGAGCATTATACTAGCTCCAACAGTGTAGGAGCAAAAAGTTCATAGAATCCATAAACCAAGAGCCCAAGGAACAAAGCCACCACTCCCACAAGAGGTACTAAGCATACTGGATGTGATAATCAGCAACATGGGTACTGGAGTGCAAGATGAGAAGTGTATTGCTCACTGGTAAAACCAGACCATAGAGTAATCACACTGGATATACAAATCCTGACCACAGTCCCTGGCCAGAAAACCACAGTGGAAAACATGTGTAAAGCAATATTTGCACTCCTCCAAACTGATGTGGAATCCATTAAAGGTCCTGTGCAGGTGCAAAATATGGGCCACACCTCAGAACCTGTAATACAGCGATTCCATGAACACTGCCAGGAATGCTTGGATTATGAAATCCTAAATTAAAACAAGACACAATGCCTAAATCTGGCATGGTGGACACCAGCCATAACCAAACCATGCAAGAGAATGAGGAAGCTACTACATGATAGAGCAAACATAACAATGAAGTAATCACTGATCAGTAGTATGGCAATAAAATATGTCCACACATACAATCCACTAAGGCCAGCCACAACAAGTTGAATCTGTGAATCCTGAGGCAATGTTACACCTGCCCCAAGTACACAGACAACCCCCCAAATCCACCCAAGAAATACAAATATATGTGAGAGATGCAACCATCCATCCAAACTGAGGCTGAGCTCCCTCAACTCAGTACTCCCAAAACAGTCAGGAGGAGAAGGTAACCCACACACCCCAAACACAGTCCCACATAGACCTATCACAACTGCAAACCAAACACATAAACACAGAAAAACATTCCGGAGGCACAAATTACAAACACAGCACACCAACAGAGGCCTCTAAAGCAGACACCCAATCAAACACCTCCAAACATAGCACATGCAACACATAGACACAAAGCTGGTGTGCCAAACAGTCACAGGCCAGAAGGAGAAACAACATGCCTGATACAGTTGTAATAGGTGACTCCATAGTCAGACACACTGCTGTCCCACCAGACTGAACAAGGGAAAGGGTACAGTAAGCTGCCTGTAGGCTCCCAAAAACCACATAACAGAAGTATGCAGGTCACCCAAAGCAAGTAGAAATATGATGCAGTCATAGTCCATGCTGGTGTGAATGACCTGAGATGTACCCCCTAGACTACATGAAAAGAGACATGGATGAGCTTCTGATTATGTAGTCCAGGCCGGTATGACACTCACCTTGCAGCATCCTACCCTTACCAAGAATAATGCCACAGTAAAAACCGGAATGATCAGTAAAGCAAGTGGCACACTTACGGTGTCATTCCAAGGGGACCCAATGTCTGTCTGCTTGGGATGTCATGCTTGACAAGCCCCCCTGTTCGGATGGCTTGCACCTGTTACCCTTCGGGATATTGGAAAAGGGCCCTTTGCCACCTCCATAGAGCCTTTTGTAGGCAAGGCTGAAAAGACTGACCCACCACCCTAGAAAACATAAGTGGGAAACAAAAGGGGAATGCTGACCAATGCCAGATGTGAAAACCCCAAATATGCATGCCCCCAGGCCATCCCCAGATGGAGAACATCGATGTCTGTGCAGTGACAGAAACCTGCTTCAAGCCTCCTGACAGCACACCAGCACTACCAGGTTATACCACTATCATGTGTCATGGCCCCAAAACCTGGAACAAAACATAAAAAGGTGAGTATCCATACAGCACAGACACCCAAGTCCAGGTAACTGACAATGCACAAGGCATTGGAGTTCACCCATGTGCAACTAACTGTAGGGAAGACTGCTGTCAGTCTGTAGCATGCCAGAAATCTCCCCACAAACCCCCCCCAGCCGTCCTGAAGACACTGGACAGTATGAATGTCCCACCAAATACCAAACAAGGTAAAAAATTACCACATAGGTGGTAAACCATTATGTATGGAAGGGAAAGGGACCTAGGGACACAAGTGGACAGTAACCTGTTATGTGACACCCACATTGCCAATGTGGCTAGGAAGACTGTCTACATTTGACAGTATCAGGAAAGGATTCACATCTCCCCAGAGGTCATTGTGCCCCTATACTTTTCTTAAACACACCCATAATCTAGTACAATGCCTCATATGGGATGTACCTTACCTGACACCTGCAGCAGTTAGAAAGACCTCAAAGGTACCTCACCAAGAGGATAAAGGGTCTCAAATATATTCATATGCTGCCTGGCTGTAGACACCCCAGCTGAATGCAGTCACATACTGCCTACACAGTGGCATTGCATGCCTGTTGTAAGGCCATGCCCAACACAGGAGTAATGGACATGCTCCACCCCAGAAAACTCAAACCAGGGCTGTGAGAGTGAGAGATGTCAACCTCAACAAATAATGAAATAGGATGTGCTGGTGGGACAGATACATAATCCAGAGGCTCCCCACACCCTGGACCAGAATCCCACTCCATGTTAGGCAGAGCCCCTCACTGACACTCTTCAACAGGAATCTTGCCAAGTGGATGGATGATTGTAGAGTTACACTGGGGGTCTTCACTGTCATGTCCAGACAGGGGCAAAAAAAATCATAAATGGATAATATTCACATAGCAAGGTGCAAAGCCACAAACTCGGGCTAGGCTCAAATCCCTAGGGGGGTGTGTTGAACCAAACCTTAAATAAAAATTGACAGGCCCAAAAGGAAATCCCAAGGTTTCCAAAGGGTAAACCATGTTGGGAAATTTCACAAATGTTGAACACCTTAAAAAAAAATATTGAACAAATCCACAGGTCAGTGAAAATGGCTACCCAGGCTGTGGCCCCTGAATTGCAGTGTGGGGTAAAGCCAAATCTCAAAGCAAAACACCAGACAATGGTATAAGGTGTTGGGTTAGTGGGGAAAGGGAAAAGGGTGAAACCAACTATCCCAAGTACCCCACAAAATGCCCAAAGACAGTTAAACCGTGGTTTCCAACAAAGGGTTGTAAGGAACTAAAACTACACCCCAAACCTAAATGGTTTGAAGTTGGGAAAGGTCACATTACCACAAATTTTTGGGGGCCTTGCAGGCCCCCCCATTGGTTTCTAATGGCCTCCCCCAAACATTTTGCCCAAATTGCCTTTAAGGCTTGATGGGGAAAGGGGCCCACACATTGGCCCAAATTTCTTAATATACCCACTTTCTTATGTAGGTACCAGAAAAAAACCCACATTCAGGGGGGTTGCCCAGCCAAAAAAACAGTTAAATGCTACCAGAGACTAAAAAAGATAAAATGGATCCCCAATTGGCCATCTTCCAAATGCCCAAGGTCACAAACAGGAAGGCTTGCAAATTTTTGCAAAAAAACTTCACCACATATGTAAATGACAAAAAAAAAAGGGTAAAAACAACAACGGGTGCCTAGATGCAGCAAGCAATTGCGGTGTTGCCCCCGGGTTTAACATTCCCCCAAACCAATGGTTTTAACCCTTTTTATTTAACAGAAGAAAAAGGGGGGGAACTTAGAATCCTGCATTGGCCGTTTTAGTTTTTCAAAACAAAATTAAAAAAGGGTTTCAATCTGAAAGGGGGGTCATTGTGGTTGGTTTTTGGGTTTGTAAACCCCCTGTGGGAGAAAGCCCTTTGGCCCCCAACAAAAAGGAAAAAATTTACAGATGCCTTTTTCCTTTTCTCAAAAAAAAAAATGCGCACCTTTAAATCAAGGCAGGAGAAAGAAACCTCCCCAGATGCAATAGGCCTGTATTTGTCCATCAAGGAAACCCCCCCATAGAAAAAGGAAAAGGTTTTAAATCCTGGAAATTTTGAAGGGGTGGGGGGGTGTTTTCCCTGGGTTTGTTGTGGTAAAAGGGAATTCCCTGCAATTAGGAAACCCCTTAAAAGGGTTTGAAAAAAACCCTTTCCCCAACACTTTAAAAGGGCGGGGCACCCTTTTTTAAAGTACACCAGGGGAAACCTCCAAAGTTGGAAACCCGGGTTTGGTTTTCTTCTCAAATGCAACATGGTAGTGTAACCTCCCCCTCCCAGGTTTTGTCCCCCTTGAAATTTAAAAGGTGTGGAAAGCCCTTGCCAACAGTAAAGACTCCCAGACACATCCCTTTTCTTAAAAAAAATGATGAAAAGACCCATAAAAGCAGGAAGAAATCCGTTTGCAAAAAAGCTTGCTAATCACCGCCAAACAACAACCAAAAAGGGGTTTGAATTCCCTTCCCAAAATGTGGTGGGCTGAGGTTATGGTGTAAGGGATGTCCCCTTTGAAAAACCCTAAGGTGAAGGGGACTAAAAAGGAAATCTCATTTCTTAAAAAACGGGTTTTTTATTTTTTCCGGGAACCAAAATTACAGCAGGGGGAAAGAAAACTCAAGAAAATAATGGGGTCCCTAATGCCTTTTCAAAGTTTTTCATAAAAAGGGGAATTAGGTTTGAAACCTTTTGAAAAAATAATGTGTTTGTTCTAGGGGGGGTTAGGTGTTTGGGGGAATGCCTTGCCAATTTTTGGTCGCCTACAGGATGCCATTCCCTTTCTAAACACGATGATGTCAGCACCCTATAAGTACAGCAGGAAAAAGAAATTCCAGTAATAATAGCGCCCAAATCTCGTCTCAAGTGTCATAACATATTTGGGTAGGGTTTAATCCTGAAAATGCGTGTGTGTTTTGGGGGGGTTTTAAAGTTGTGGGAGAAATGCCCCTTTTTGGCAACTAGGAAAACAACTACAGGATGCACATTCCCTTTCTAAACACTGTTCAGAAAAAGGGGCCCCAATGGCTCTGGCCACCAAGTTTCTGTTGGTATTTAAATCCTTTGGAAGTGTTGTTTTTGCTGAGGGGGTTTGGTGGGGGAAAAAGCCCCTTTGGGCAATGGAAAACACCACGGGTCCTTCCCTTTTCCCTGTTACCCCTATAATACCAAAAAAAAAATCCCAGAATAA
Source organism: Protopterus annectens (assembly GCF_019279795.1). Lineage (NCBI taxonomy): Eukaryota > Metazoa > Chordata > Ceratodontiformes > Protopteridae > Protopterus > Protopterus annectens. The sequence goes on from NC_056733.1 coordinate 377,119,319, forward strand.
AAGCCTTGTGGGCCAAGTAACTTTGTGGGGTTTGAATCCTCCAAGCAAGGGGGTTTTCCCAGGGGTTTTTTTAAAAAAGCCCTTTTTGGCAACTGGGGAACAAAAAGGGCCCATTTTTTAACCCCGGTGAGCCCTAAAGAAGGGGGGAAAAAATTTTGTAATGAAAATGGGTCTGTAACATCCCCTAAAATGCCTTGGGGGGGGGTTTGAACCCGAAATAAGGTTTTTTGGCGGGGGGTTGTGTTGTGGGGCTGCCCGGAAATAGGTAACGCACGGGATACCCCTTTTTCATGAGAGTGTTTTGTCAGCAGGAAAGGAAAACCCCCCCGGCAATGGGTGCAATGTCTTTTAAATTTTCTTTATTTTGAACCTAAAGGTGGTTTGTCATTTGGTGTAAAAAAACCCCTTTTTGGGGAAAAGCAAGGGAGCCTTCCCTTTCTAAACCGTGAGTCAGCCTCAAAAGAAGCAGGAAAGGTTCCAGAATGAAATGGTTGAATTGTCCGTGTATAACATAGCAATATTAAATCCTGCAATGGGGTGGTTTTTTTGGGCATTGTTTTTAGGCAATCCCCCTTTTGGAACGGGGAACAAACGGGTGACACCCCCTTTAAAAATTTTTTACCATGGCCCAACAATTTTTGGCTAGGGCCCCAAGATGGCACTGGAGTCAAGGGAAGTTTTATATTGCTTTTTGGAAAAAGGTGTTGTTTCCGTATCCAAAAAATATCCAAAAAAAGGGGGTCCCAGGCGGGCCTTGTACAAACCCAACTTTTGTTCCATGGTAAAATGCAAATTTGGGGGCGCCTTGACCATGTAACCTTTGGAATAGGGGTTAATTTTTGCTGGGAGCCAGTGCCCAAGTGAAAGGGGAATTTTTCAGGTCCATACTGGTGAACCCCTTTTAAATCCTTTGGTACTTTTTCAAAAAACACAGGAAACCTTATCGGTGGTCCATCCCCTAAAGGATATGCCCCGAACAATTTTTTCCTGCCAAATGGGGTCTCTCTGGATTTTAGTTTGGGTTGGGGCTTGTTTTAGCCCTTTTGGATACCATGAAGGTGGTTTTTGCTTTGGCCCTGCCCGGGCCGGGGGTAAAAATTTTGCCAATATCAAACCCAAACACCCCCCTGAAAAGCGGGATTTAAAAAGGTGTGGGAAATGCCTTGTTTACAGTCATTTTGTGTTACACATCCATACTATCCTGTGCCCAATGTATGTAACCCGTGACACCCTTCAAGTAAGGGCAACTTTGTGGCAGAGATCACTAGGGAAAAACCCTTTAAAACCTTTGGGTGTGACAACCGGGGAATTTGAAAAAACACAAAAACAAACTCATCGGGGCTGCTGTGATTTACCAAAAATTCCAGCCAGTAGGTAACACTGAAATATACCTAAAATTAAAGGGTGGTAAACGGGGGCCACCCGGGCAAAAAGTTAAACCTGTACTGCGGGTTTTAAAAAACGGATGCCCAGGATTGGCACAGTTAAAAACATATTCCCCAGGGTTAACTTTGGGTATGCCCCCGCCACCCATACCCCAAAGGGGGCCCTTTTGGGGTTAGGTGTTTTGGGGGTGAGGGAAGAGTAGAGGGGGGGCCCCTTGTTGTTGCCAGTTTGGCTGTATCCCCAAAAACCCTAGGTTTGTAAAATTTGAAATTTTGTTTTTGGTTTTACACATTCCCCCTTTCCCTGGCTCCATTATTGGGTTTTTTGACACCCCCCAGATGAACGGGCAGTATACATAGGGTTTTCCGGGGGAAAAACGGACAGTACCCTTTGCTGGCAGGTGCCCTTAACGACCATTTTTCCAGTACAACCCAAAATTTTGGGTCCCCCTGTCATCAGAACATGTTAATGCCCTGAAAACAGATTGCGGGGTGGCCAGCACTTGCACGGGTTCCTGGTTCCTGAGCAGCCCCCCAACCAAAATTGCTGGGGTGTTGGGGGGGACCTGGGGGGGCTGTTGTCATGGGGATGCAGCCCTGGTGTTGTCTTTTCGGGGATGGTCAACGCCACCTCATGGCTCCTTTAACGGGTTTTTGTGGACGCCAAATGTCCCCACAACGTCATGCTCGGAAACACGGATGGCCGCAGGGTCAGGGCCATACCGTCCAACCCAAGGGGGCTGCAAAAAGGCTGCAGCTCCGACCCTTTTGGGGTCCGGCCCGGACGGGGTTCCCGGGGGCCATGACAGCCGAACTTTGCTGGGGTTGTGGCCTCGGGGGGCCCGTTGCAGGGCCCCAGTTGCTGGGGGCTCCCCCCGAAGAACCCCTGGCCATCTGTTTTGTGGAACCTCTTTGCCCCCAAAAGGCTGCTTGTGGGAAAAAGGATGGCAGCCCAATTCCCTGTCAAGGGCCACATGCTGCCATCCCGGGGCCCCGGTGCCCCCAAAGGGTGTATGCGGGAAACTGCTGAGGTTTGAAGCCTTGTCGTCAAGGGGCAACCCAATGCCCCGGAAAACCCTGGCATCTTCTTGGGGCCATTTCCAGAGGGCTCTTACAGTCCACGATCCCAAATTCCCGGGTAAAGCCCAGAGCGCCAACCCCGGGGACTTGGGAAAAACAGGAAACGTCAAGGGGTCACATTCCCAAATTCCCAAAGGGAAATTTTTTGGCCAACCAGGTACAACATCCCACATGACGGGTTTCCCACATGCCCCAACAGAAACAGGGGGGAAAAAAAACACTTTTAAAATGCAAAATTCCCAGGTGCACACATGCACATGCACAGGTGCACACATGCACAGGTGCACACATGCACACATGCACGGGTGCACAGGTGCACACATGCACACATGCACACATGCACATATGCACACATGCACAGGTGCACACATGCATTACACATGCACAGGTGCACATGCACACATGCACAGGTGCACACATGCACACATGCACACATGCACACATGCACACATGCACAGGTGCACACATGCACACATGCACAGGTGCACACATGCACACATGCACACATGCACAAATGCACAGGTGCACACATGCACACGTGCACATACATGCACACATGCACAGGTGCACATGCACACATGCACATGCACACGTGCACATCGTGCACACATGCACACATGCACATGTGCACACGTGCACACATGCACATGTGCACATGTGCACAGGTGCACACATGCACACATGCACACATGCACACAGTTTCACGCAATTGTACAGTACTCAGTATGCATCATATCAACACACAGACACAGACACACCTACATGCATATAAAGAGCACTACTAAGTGAGCCAAATAGTACTATTACTATCAACACTATTACAGGAATTGTTAATACACACTCACCAGCATGGATAGGCTGCATTGCTGTTATACCAGAGGGTCCTGCAGATGTGAAGAAACTAATGTCAGTGGGCACAACTGTGCCATTGTTACTGAGTATGATACAGGTCAGGAGTACAACAGTCGCCTTTCACAGGTCAGCAGCTAATATTGAGGATATCACACTTGAACATTAAATACTATGGTGACAGCTACAAACCAAGGACACACCTCACACATGCATTAACTACCAGTGTACACAACAGTCAACTATACATATGGCATATTACCTGCACGCTCACTGTCTTGCTGCTGTGTGGCCCCAGCCTCCATCATAATGCATGTCTGCTGCTGTTGTTGTTGCTGGTGGACTGGAGCCACTACACTCATGAGTAGTCCCTCCAGTCTGGTGAGTGGGGGATGTGTAGCCACCCCACCATCTGTGGCGACCTGTTGCCTGTGGATATCCGACGCACGCTGATGGACATGTCTGATTAAATCACTGCAGTGATGTCGTACCTGCTCATATGTCCTATTATGCGTACCTATGTCATTTACCCGACGGACAAGGTCTTGCCACAGTGCAGCCCTCTCCTTCTGATTCTGAATGGTGCCGGAAAAGAGTATTGCATAATCCCGCACCAGGCTCTGGTGTATCTCCTCATCCTCAGCTGTGGAGTAGGTGGGATTCCGGTGGGCCATGTACCTGAGAAAGAAAATAACCTGGTATCAGCAATATATGTCAGCAGAATTTGGCACACATACTACACATGCTACTCGACTGTTATGATACAACATATCTCACATATGTAGCATCTGTCTGTCTATTGGTGGATACACATGTAGATGGCCAGGTATCAGTGCTCGGCCAGCAACTGTGCAACAGTACCTGGCAGACTCCATACGACATACTACCAAACCCCAGCAGTCAGAACACTGATTCAGGTCAAGAGCACCTCCTCACTCTGGGGTTTGTATTCAGGTACTGTATGGCCTACATCACAACTACTGTGAGCTGACCACACACTGATTGCCCTGGATATACATATCCCACCTCCACCACCAGCACAAACGACTATAGTGCATAACATTACAGATACAAACTTTACACTTTGTAACAGTGATATGGTATCCTTTCAGCCCACTGGGCCAGTGGCAGATACAACCCACAATGCTGACCCCTACACAATTGCTTTCTACAGACATCTCCGAGAATGCATGGATCATGCAATCCCATATATGACCAAGACACTTCCACAAAGGACAGCATCCTGTCTGGTGGACCCCAGCCATAGACAGATTGTATTACAGAAGATGGAAGCTACTGCAAGACAGAGCATAATTCACTAAAGGGAGGGCATGTCTGAGCAGCACTGGTAAGGATCTATTTTCCATCATACAAAATACATGGGCAACTTTGAGCGGGAAATCAAGAGTGACACTACAGATAACCAGAAGGCCTTCTTCAGTTATGTTAGCAACCTGGTCAGGAGCCATACTCTATGCCCATAGGTAGTACACAACAACAAATATTTCACTGACACCACAGATATCGACAACATTGTGGCAGACAGGTTCAGTGCAGGTGTCACCCCGCCCTCTCCCCCGAAATAAGGCATAGTTATCCCAGCTGACTGTAACCTCCCTGTCATCACAGATGTCCAGGTGAGAGACACCCACAGGACAGCAGAATACACAACATGGATGTGACCTGATGGTATCCCCAGTTGCATGCTACATAACCTCTGACAGGAGCTAAACACACATATAGAAGTGCTATGTAACACTAGCCTGACTACAGGATATGTACCTGCACACTGGCACACAGCAGCAGTGGTTCCACTCCATGAAGGAGGCACCTCAACATACCAATACAATACAACACAATACATTACATTACAATACAATACTATACAATATGCTATTGCCCCTGTGTCTACAGCAGCGTACTTTTGCTACTCCTGACCATTGTGACACATGTGGTGTGATGGTACCTGCTGCTGTCACACAGTTACACAGGGTGACTCATATGGCATATTACCTATCTGACTAACATTCAGCAGGGGTATGTGTGACATGTACTCATGGGGAGTCTTGCTTCTTAACACTGTATGGTTTATTGCAGGGTATGTCTTATCTGTGGGTAGGAACCTTACTCCACATGTGCACACTATTACAGTGGCACGGACGACACACAGCAGACATTTAGGTTGTGGATGGTGTGAGGTGTTACTATTGTTGTTGGACATCTGTCATGGGTGTGACTTCCATATGTAAATCCGGGAGTGGTAACCTCTATGTGGGTAGCATATGTGTACTCTGTGGTGTTGTCAGTCACTGTGCATTGCTAATGTGTTTGAGTGCATTGTCACAGTGTTGTACATGTCACTGTGTCCTTCTCCATATCTGTAGCTGTCATGTGAGGTCCATACCATGGCATCCATTATGTGGTGTGGAGGGGTACACCTACCTACATGTCCATACCTGACTCACCATGTCCGCTGACACATACCATGTGCAAGTATTCCAGGGATAGTGTGCCACTGTGAATATCATTGGGGCCACTATTGTACACATTTCTGACCCTGCTCACCCCTGACACATGCAGTGGTGGGCAGCCAATCACATATCTGGTGGTTACTGGTGTAGGTGATCTGGAATGTGGTATGGTACTCCGGATTTGACACTGGTGTTCACTCCATGCCTTTGTCACCAGGCACCTGTTGCAATACATCTGTACACATGTGCCTCACTCAGAATTTATATACATCTCTCTCTCTCTCTATATATATATATATATATATATATATATATGTATATAGATATATCTATATGTATATAGATATATATATATATATATATATATGTCCGTATACATATACACATATATATATTGATGTACATATATTGCTATAGATGTGGAGGGGGGCACAGAGGGGTGTGAGTGACAGAGGGGGTGGGACAGGCTGTGTTGCAGGTCGTCATATACAGTCATACCTGTAGGTAGTCAGATCAGTCTGTCTATGTATATGTATCTACATATATCTATATCTGTATGTGCGCATTACATAGATATGTTTGTACAATATTCTATCTACATCTGTCTATGTATTCCTACATCTCTCTCTATGTATGTATACATATATGCATATCATATATATATATATATATATATATATATATATATATATATATATATATATATATACACATATATATATACACATACATATGTTGACATACATACATATCCATATGTTAGACAGGTATATCAACATATTTGTCTACCATACTGTATACACACACTAACATACTGCTAAACATACATAACTGTGTAACCTACTTTGTACATGGCACTACAACCTACAATCAAACAACATAGATGTGTGCACATAGATGTTCTCAGATACAAATGTATGTACAGCCTTCACTGATAGTTGCTGTATGTCCCCTGCCCTTTACACATCTTCATATACATATGGATACAGACCAATGACACATATGGAGGGTTCACAGTATGTAGACATTTATAGTATTACTTTACATTACCTGTGTTTGTCACAGCTGCTTGTGTTGCTGTCTGGTTCTCTGTCCTGCTGCTCCACTTCCCAGTTGTCAGCTTTCAGGTAGCTGTTGCTGAACAATTTGTTTCTGTCTGCTTAATTGCAGTTTTCTCTGTCTCTGTCTCTCTCTCTCTCTCTCTCTGTCTGTCTCTCACGTCCTTCTCAGGGTGCAATGAAAGTATTGCATGCGTGGACATGGAGTACAGCATACTTTTGTAGGTATCTGCATATGCCCATCTGATGGCCTCTGCACCAATTGTTAGCCAACATTTGCTAATTGCATGCAGCCAGTTGTGTACTGATTGCAGTTCTCACTGTGATTTCAGAACAGTGCTATAAAAAGGTGTGTGAGACAGGCGTAGCCCTTTCAGATGTTAAGGGCAGGGACCATGCTGTTATGCTGTGGACAATGTTCTGTGAGTGTAAAGGTTGGTATCTCTCTCATATTTCCAGGTGTGTTGTAGATTAACATTACTCCATTCATTTCTCCAGTTTCCTGTACTAACTGTGTATGTACACTGACACCTACAACTACTACTACTGTTAATGTGTGTGTGTGTGTGTGTGTGTGTGTGTGTGTGTGCTTTCCTTTCACTTTTGCTTGCACTCTGTTGCTAAGGCTTCAATAGCTGCCCTTTACAGTCACTACTTGTATGCCTGCTAGGTGTCTTGACTGTAGTGTGCTGCTGTAGCTTTCCTATTTTCCATGTACATTCACACCTTGGAATGCTTGCTATATCTGCTAGGGTGTTACAGCATGCAGTGTGGTTTGGCCATGGTGTGGGCCTTGGCATCTATTAGGGTATTTGAGTATGCTGCTGAGCAGGCCCCAGAGACTTTCAGGTTCATCTGTTATGTGCCTCACGGAATGGTACATATCAGTGGGGTACACCCATTAAAATGTCTGGTATGCTGCAGTTGTGACTGTGGGTTAGCATGAGCATATGTATTACTGCACTTTTTCTGCCATGCAAGTGGTGAATACTTTCCGGACTCCATAGTTACCATTGCATGTGTTACACCTTTTTGCCTACTGTTTGTACATTTCACATGGGGTCTGTGGGGCATCCCTGTAAGTCATTCACTGTTGCTATGTCTAGGCTCTTAACTATTCAAATATGGTGGTGTTGGACCCGTCATGTGTACAGATATTTGCAGGTTGTCCACATTTCTGCCTCATAATTTGGTCAATATCTCATGCACACCTTTTTCTGGCAAGTCACTCTGGGCTCAAGTCAGAATATGGTGACAAACATTCAAGTTCCAGACTGCATACCCTTCCAAACATCCCACAAAGTGTAGACCCTGTTACTTTCTGAACTGTCTGTCTGCGTTTGTTGTAACATTATTTGTAATGTGTCCCTGGTTTTGGGCCTTTGCTCCACATATTTTATTACTTGGTCCAGATGTGTTCCTGTAAGAGGTTGTGGGGTATGAGCAGTGCTTATCCTGCTGTGAGTATGTGTGTGTCTTGCAAGGTGCTATAGTGACATTATTACCTACTAGCTTCCAACTAGCATGGCTGTTTCTGTTCACACACTACTATTATGGAAATCCACCAGTTTTGTTAGTAATTCTAAATGTCATGCTTTGTGTACTACACATCTATATTCCCTTTACATTCATTCCTACTGTTACATGATATATTTACTTTAGCACAATGTTCTTGTATAAGAGTCATGGCTTAGTGGTAAGTCATGCAGACTACAGTTGCCAAGGTCCTGGGTTCGGGACTCACAGTGGGATTTTATTTTGCTTTTGAACTGAGTACAGGACCTGTCAATCAAAGTGACTAAGGAACTTTTAAGCAGTTGTAACCGGGTTAGCGCTGGTTTGCGCAGAGCTCACGCATGCGCACTGGCGGTTAGCTCCACGCACACAAGCGCACACCTGATTACAACCACTTAAACGTGCTTACTCTTGCACACACCCTCGCTATTTTCCTTGAAAGAAAAGAAAAATGGGGAGACAGGAAAGTGGTGAAAAAGAGGTCACAGAGAGGGTAAGACAGTAGGGAAACAAGCTTGAGATGTGCAGGAGGGATGTAGGTAAGGCCCATAGCTGCCCATTTCTTCATCAGCAACAGCTCTGCATATATATGTAATTTGGTGTGAGATTTGAAACCTTCCACCCCTGAGAGAGGTGTCAGGACAACAATAATACTTGTACAGCCAATTGGAATTGATAGGTTCCATGTCCAGTAGACGTGTGTGCGGAATGGGCAGCTATGTATGGGGCGTAATTTTTTTGTGGGTACAGAGTGCCCTTTTTTTTTTTTATTTTTTCAGGTGAGAGTGGTATGTCAGGTGAAGGTAGTCGGTACAGCTGGGGAGGTAGGTTGGGTAGGTTAACAGACAAGACAAACAAGACGCATACAGGGGCGGTGTATGACACATGTGGGGGGGTTACACAATTGACGGGGACGGAGGTTTGGATATCCAGAGCCCATGAGCCCACAGATGGCAACAGTGGAACTGATATCCCCACCCATAGGCAGTTGCCACTGTTCCTTCACTGCCCAGGACGGGCTGTGCTGGGGCTGTGTAGGCGGGGCAACAGGCATGCCCGTTAGTTGTGCCACCCGTGCCTCGAGCTGGCGAGGGGCCTCAGGACAGAGTCCGAATCTCCCACGCACCACAGTCCGGACGCCACGGAGGGTGAGTGTTGGATCTCCTCCGCCACACTTGCAGAGGGGTGAGCCCCATCCCCTGCAGCGCTTCCACCCGCAGGTGGCACAGGGCCACCGGAGGAGTGTCCGGACTCGCACCAGTGCCAGGTGCACTCGCCAGCTGAGGTGGGAGAGGTGGGTCCGCTGGAACCCGCCTTCCCTGTCGTACTATGTTTTGCATTATGTCATGACAGTTTGGGTTAGTGACATATAATACCATTCACAATTAGTTGTAACAGCATGCATTAGTATTCCCATTAACCAAACACCCAGATATTCACACCATTGAACAGCATGCATAACACATGCATAATTTGAACAGAAATACACAGTCCAACAACATGCAGGGTTAATTGATGGCAACAGGCCATCAGCTGTGGATGTATGAACAGGGCAGATGCATCAACAGACATGCAAATATATATGACCCAACAGGACAAACGTCCAGGGTGTTAATTGTGATTGCACATACCATTTTCACGTGGAATGGGTTATATGTAGTTATAGGGTGGGGTGAAGAAAGTAATATTAACACCTTCAATAACAATACATATGCTGTACATTTCTAATAGCTACAGTTATATACACACTACTGTTCTAACTACAGTTTCCTATATGTTAACTATTTCAACTTGGTGATAGGACTGTTAATGCAACATCAATATACATTTTATGGTTCTTCATACACATTCATATCTAGCTTTGTTCAGCTACATCAAGGTTACATTTGCTTTATATAGCTGTAGACAAGTGTGGATGTTTGGTATATCAGACAAACATCCTATCTGCATATTGCAGACTGAGAGCAACATATCCTGATTTTGGGATACACATTCCAGATGCAGCAACACTTTGAACAGATTTAGCTGTTTGGTTTTGAATCTGACATGCATTTCATTCTGTCTTGACTTCAGTATACTTTATTCAGGGGTTATTACTACTGTATTGCTGGATTCATGGCACTTTCTCACACTCTCTCACTTGCTTTCATTTTACTATTCAGGATGGTACTTCTAGGCTTTATTGACATGTTTTAACAGTAGTTATTACAATCCTTTCCAGCAGTCTCACTTCTGTCATGTTTCAGTATTTCCACAGGGATATATTTCACACATGTGATTTATCATCTTCTGCAGCTATACTTTCAGCCTGCTGCAGGTTGTGTACTATTTTCTTACAGGCAGGGCATTTTTATTTCAGGATATATGTCGGACAGTTTCATGTTTAGCTTAAACTTACAGGCTGAAAACTGTTGTAATCAAGCAATACTTGCATACACTTTCACACTGTTACTTGCAGATTTTATTCCTTACTGACTACACTGCACTCTTTTGCTGACTGTCATACTTTTATATTTCTTTACAGTTACTGGTAGTGGATTACTGACCTGCCTGGTGGTGCAACCGCACAAGCCTATCACCATAGGCTCTGCGGTTTGCAGAACGGACACCTGCAGCTGTAATATAAATGAAGTAATATTGGAATACACATCTCCATAATATCAGCTAGTTTAACTTTTTACATACATAATTAAATGTTACTTACTCAGTGGTGGGGTGTTGGGTGTTTGCCGGGCCTCCTGGATCCAAAGGTTCAGTTGGTCCTGCTTGCGTCTCTTCAGGTCCGCATGGTGGTGGCGGACCTGCTCACCTGTCCTTGGAATTCCTGTGGCACTGGTGCGTTCATGAGCCAACCGGTCCCACGCCTCAGCCCTGTATGCTCCCCAGAGGACCTGGCCCTGCATGAGTTGGGCCTCATGATTGTGGACTAGGAGCCAGGCCATGTACCTGGACTCCTCAACACCCCACCTCTGTGCTCGAAAGCGACTACCCTCTCCTACTCCTGACATTCTGCCTGCAGGTCTGTTCTACAATCGTTTATGCTGTGTATTCCCGCCTATGGGGCTTATATAGTCCGTTTTTCCCGCACATATCTGTGATTGGCCATTTTGGAATTGTATCAACTTCAGTAAACCTGCATTGTCATGCTGTAGTTTGTATTCATTCCTATATATTAGCTATCATTGCATTTCTAGGTACTGCTGTCATGGCTTAGTGGTACTGTACCTTGACTATGGTGTATAGTATCCTGGGTTCGAACCTGGACACTGCTTTTTATTTTTCATGACTGTCTAGACATGCTGAGGGGTGTGTCTGTGTAAAGGCAGTTTTGATACGGCTTGCTCAACGTTGCCCATTGGTTAGCTTGTTTGCGCGGTGCGCAGCTCCGCGCAAATGGGGTACGCTGCTTTAAGCCTCATTTGGCTATCGGCACGCATATTACGCTCAGCTCTGCTAGGGGCACATAGATTCAACATGTTAAATGACTGCTCAGCTACGGGCACACATTTTGCACCAGTTAAACCACTGCTCATCTACGGGCACATGTACTCACTCTTTTAAACTGTAGCTCAGCTATGAGCACATCTGGCATATTTTCTTCTTTTGGTACCTCACATGTCTTCAATATAAATGGGCTATTTCATTACATTTGACATGAATTGTGGTTTTATGTGTACATATTTGTCAGGGACTTGTTTCCTGCTTATTTTGCAAAAAAAAAAAAAAAAAATTGGTGTTGTGGGGGCTCGAACCATGAATGCCTGCTCTTCAGCCAACATCTCTATTGCTTCCTCACTTATTTTGCATATTTAGTTCTTATATGCTTTCCCACTGACTGCTAACGGGCACGCCCGCGCAAACGAGCGCACTCACGGTTAAACATCTTTACAATTTAAAAAAAATATATAACATGTTCATTTATATTTCTTTTATGTTTATAGTCTGTAGAGGCATGTGTTGTGTTGTGTTTATTCACATTTCCGTGGACTCTGTTGTGGGTGTTTACTTTGGGCACTTTTACACTTCTGGGGGCATGTCCGCTTGCAGGGCTCGGCCTACGGACATGCCCCCTACTGTCTTACACGGACCGTGTTAGACTTAGGTGTGATTCAGCATGCTCTCATGAATATGAAAAGCATGCTGACATCACTCCATTTAACTGCAGCCTCCATGTAAGAGTTATAACTCTTACACGGAGGCTTCGTGAATCCTGGGGATAGTGTCTAATCAAAAGACTAAAAGTGAAAAAAACACTGAATTCTTGGACTGGTCTCTTAACCCAGTTGTACAAAAATCCTAGTTTTATCTTCGTATTTCTTGGGACTTCCTTAATATACTACATAACAACCCACCTGCTTCTAATAACATTCTTTTGGTTACTTTGGATATAGAGGTTCTTTATACCAATATCCCGCATGATGAAGGTATTGAATTTTTGTGTTCCTATCTATCTCAAGCCACGGCTTTTAGCCCAGGAAGAATTGACACTTTTTGCATTTTAGCTTCTTTGGTTCTGTAAGGCAACTTCTTCCACTTTGATAATTCCATCTATCAACAGATTAGAGGGGTAGCCATGGGGTCTAGAATGGCTCCCTCTTTTGCTAACTTAGTTCTCTCTGCTTGTGAGATTAATTCCCTCAGACATTTACCTGATTTTGACTGCATACGCTTAGGAGATATATAGATGATGTGTTTTTCATTTGGGAGGGTAGTGAACAGTATTTAAATCATTTTTTGGACACTCTCTCTGAGTCCATTCTCTTTTTAAAATTTAAAGTTGCTTCTTGTGGGTCACATGCCTCTTTTTGGATGTTTGTGTGTAATTTGATCCTGTTAGTCTCTCTTGGTCTTCCACGATCCATAAAAAAAATACATTCCGGAATAATTACTTGGAGTACTCCAGCATGCACCCCCATTTCATGAAGGACAATATGGCTAGAGGTCAGCTTAAATGTATTTCACGTTTGGTTAGTAATGATGACACTTTTAACAATGAATGTGCCATACTTAAGAGACTTTTAATAGAAAGACATTATCCCAGTGACCTTCTTGATTCCCTCATTTCGGAAATCAAAGTGGCTAAATATGTTAAATTTCCTCCCATTATTAAATTTGGTTTTCACTTAAGCAGCAGACTTTACCTAACCTTCCACTTTTGGACAGTATACGCACCCGTGTTTCACCTACACAGGATGTTTTGCACTCTCAAGTTGTGTTTCCTACTCAGAATAATCTTCCTTCACAGGATATTTCTGTTATGACCCTAGTCCCTTTTACACCTCCTTCTACAGCTTCAACTTTTTCATTGACACAGGATAATTTACGAAACTGGACTATTGCTTTTCCTATCCCTATTTGCTTGGATACCTTCAACATAAGAAATGTTATTTTATCTAATTGGGAGATTCTTACTAATAGTCAAGAAGTTGCAAATAGAATTGGTGAAACTCCCTCTTTTTTATACAAGAGATCCAGGACACTAAGAGTTTCATTTGAGAATAGAGACTCACCTTTTCTTATTGACTGTTCACCTTCTGAGGAGCTTTCCAAAGGAATGTTTCCCTGTGACAACTGTGTCATATGTCCTAACATTTTAAAGGACCCTCGATTAAGTTTAAACACAACAACTACAATATCACTTTTCATAATCACTTTGATTGTAAATCTAGTAATGTGGTTTATGCTGCAGTCTGTGATTCTTGTCCTGCTTTTTATGTGGGTGAAACCATTAGGAAGTTGTCCTCTAGGATCAAGGAACATCTGGCTGCTGTTAGAAATAGAGTCCCTAGAAATGCCTTATCCAAGCATAGTTGGACTTGTCAGGGTTTTATTGGTTTTAAGTTTTTTGTTTTACAACATGTTTATAACTTTTTTGGTGATGTTAATACACTTTTAGAATATAGGGAATTACTTTGGCAGTTGAGACTTAATGCTGATGCCCCTCCTGGTATCAATGAAAATTTAAATATTAAGTGTGCACTTAGGTGGTTTAGTTAGGTTTTTCTTTTCATACTAATTCATTTTGCTAATTCTATTGATTGACAGCTTACTTTATTTATTATGTCACTGTTGGCATGGTTACCATTCCATGTCTGTTAGTTACTGTTTTTTATTTATGTTTAAAACCAACCACTAGTAGCTTTTTGTTATATATATGTGGTTTTCACATTTTTTTCATTGTCTGAAGAAGTGTTTGACACTATTAAAAGACGAAAGATTATTACAGGCTCCGTTGCCATTTTGTTCTTTTTTGAAGTTTTTCTGTATATGTTATTTGATTCTTCAATAGTGTTCCGACAGTTTTATTGTGTTTTTTATATATATATAAATATATATTTATTTATATATTTATGTGTATATAAATATATATATATATATATATATATATACATATATATATATAATGTGTGTGTGTGTGTGTGTGTGTGTGTGTAATATATATATATATATATATATATATATATATATATATATATATATATATATATATATATATATATATATATATATATATATATATATTTATGGATTTAGGATGTTTGCTTGACTGAGCAAACAACCGAAATCCAAATGGGTGGGCATACTTACACAAAAGTGCTTTTCACCGAAGAAGCACTTTCATGTAAGTATGACTGTTGCCGAGGCTGTATTATGGTGCAAGTAAGAGAAATTTCCCTTTTCCCCACTGTAGTGTGGTCTCGAAGGGAGAATTTTAAAATGGGGGGGTGGGGGGTACAGCCCCCCACATGGGGGTGCAGGGTGGTGAAGCCCCCCCCCCTGCTAAAATGTAAATGCAGTGTTTCTTTTTTTTTGTCACACGCTTTAACGAAATTCGGGTTTTATGGATTTGGATGTTTGCTCACTCGAGCAATCGTCCTAGATCCATAAATATATATATATATATATATATATATATATATATATATATATATATATATATACATATATATCTACAAGTATGCCCACAAATATATAGATACCTATGTGTAGACATATATACATCACATATATCTACACATATATAGATATATACCTATATGCACATGTCTACATATATACAAACCCACACACAAACATATATGTGTATAAATACATGTCCCCTATATTATTACCACAGTGCTGCATGCTATGTGCAAGGAAACAGAACACATAGCAAGATGCAGATATCTACAGCGGTCAGTGTGTGCAACATGGATGGGTATGTCACATGTGAACCCCTTGTTGGGACCACATTGCCCTTGTCTGTGAAGTATGGAATGGGAATATGGCAATGCATGGCAGGTATAGTTGTGGAGGTGGTCAGGGTTTGTAGATATAGAGAACAGCCTACAGGGGTGGTATGTGACATAAGTGGTGGGTAAACACCCTGGATGGTGTGTGTAGTCTGTGATGTGGACACCTCATGGGCCCCAATATGGACACAATGGGAACAGTCCTCCCACCCACTGCTACTCACAACAGCAGTCCACATCCTGAAGGTGCCTGGCCTGGATGCTGAGCAGGAGGAACATGTGGGCCTTGTGAATGTGTAATGGGTTCCTCAAGGTGATGTAGTACATCCAACATGTGTCTGTGGAGCCCGTTATGGAACAGACCCTGGACCTGACCTCAGGGGACAGGAACATGTATGTGTGTGCCCCCAGAGGGGGGACAACATCCCCATGGGTTGGTTCCACCTAACGGTATTTCTGGACCAGTACATGAAGAGGCTCCAGGGTGGGATACGCATTTGATTTGGCCTGGTAACATGGGCAGATGAGTTTTGAGAGGTGGTTCTGCTCGCCAATAGTACATATACATGCTATTGTGTCACTTTTATAGAACATATGTTGGTAGTAATAGTCTACACAATCCTAGAACATATTCAACAGCATGCATAGATAACCGCAGTAACACAGTATGTCAGATGTGCAGCACACACATAGCAAGCATACCACAGGCAGATATGGAACCATTGTAGCCCTGACACTGGCATGCATGTGAATAGTCTGTAACAGCCCAGCAATTATAGTGTCCACACAGTAAACATGGCTACAAACACATTGCACAAAGCCTGGTACAGTACAATATCTGCCCCACTGCTAGGTATGCTGTAGCCATACCTATTGAGTTGTGTGTACAGTTTGTTGTTAATGATATGGCGGGAGGTTGACAGTGATGTGTATTAAGAACTGTGGTAACCTTGCTGGATGACTTGCTCACATCTCTGTCCATCTTTATGTCTTTCAGACACGATGTCTCATGGAAGGCTGCCAGTCTACACAGCAGCGGAAAATGAAATCTTGCTGAATGGACTCATACAGCACTATGCAACCTTGTTTGGCCACGCTGCCCATGATCAGCAGGCGTGGACCGCCCTGTGGAATGACCTAGTCCATAGGGTCAATGATGTCAGACTGCACAATTGCAGTTATGAGCAGGTCCGATATCATTGTTCTGATATGCTTTGCAATGCCCGTCGGCATGCTGCTGTAGTCTGGGGGATCACCTCACCACAGGGGTGCCATGCCATGTATCCCCCCAACATGTGTGGAGTAGATCCTGGCCAGCCTTGTGGTGCCTGCCTGTTCAGCGAGCCATCAACTGCCGGACACCTTTGTGGAGGTGGGTGCCACCCACACACTGGCCAAGGAGCTTACAGGTAAGGCCACAAGGCACATCTGTAGATCACTGTTGCATATACATCCACATCGGTACAGGTAGATCATGCTTATCTGACATGTCATAGATATATTTTGTTGCTGCATAGTAGTGATAAACAGATGTCCATATGTAGTAATATTGTGGAAATGTTGATGTATTGTAATACTGCACCCTCCCTGTAGCAATGCCACAGTTGTGGCCACTGATTTTGCAACTATCATCCTCTTATGTAGGTCCCTCCGGGATACCACCAAGACAGCAGCCTGTAGCTGGTGCGTATGGTTTATGTAGATGCTTGCCAATACACCGGGCATGTAATGGCAATGGTATATTTCATGCACACATCTAACACACCTACCCAGAATGCATGCTGTACATGTGCACATATTGTTGATGTGAAATGTACGGCATCACAGGGGTGACTATGATGGGGTATTGGAAGGGCATGCCAGACACCTGCATGATAAGTAACATCCTGTCATTGCGGAATGTTTCCACATAATGGTGGGAGGCATGGCCTACAGTAGGGACATGTTTGGAACAACACCCATATACAATACAACACCAGTGTATATACCTGTAGGACAATGGCAACTGCTGCAGAGATACACTATGGCATAAGGCATTACAGTGGTCCATGTTATTAGCTGGGACTAGGCTGTAACATGTGGTGTTCAGTGTATGGGACACTGCAAAATAACACATGTGTAGGGCTTACTTGTCATACATCTGCAAAACGGCTGAAGGAGAGGGAGAGGTGTCAGCATGACACACCAGTGCACTGCAGCAGGGATCCTAAGGATGCTAAGAATGGCTGCATATGTGCATAGTCAGGTTCAGAACCTGTGGCAGCCGTAACCCTACCCCACAGCAATAGTGATGACAGTGTGTGAACACCAATGGATGTGCACATAAGTAGACCTTGCAATCATGCAGACTAGGGGGGACATGTGTAGGGCAGACTGAACATACAATGGCAAATGCAGATGGCCCATGTGGGTGTAGCCCTGCCAGGAGTAGGGACTGCTGTAGTACACACAACAAGAGGTGTGACAAACTGTCATAATAAGGGTGTGCACACATATGCCCACACGGTGTGTATGCATCATGGTCAGCATCCGCACATCTAACACATTCCGAGACACTGCATGAAAGTGCAGGACATATGTCACATATCAGGCTCATGTACTGTTAAGATATGCGGTGATGTGATCCCATGGCAGATCAAGGATTGGTGTGCCATATCAATAAGGGTATGTACACCCCCCATAGCCATGGTATGCTCTGATGGTTGCCAATGTAAGAGCATTGGATTGGTCATACATGGTCCGCTGATGTTGCGAGCTGTGAATCAGGCATCAGGCATTCACAGATGACATCTGTCCACATATCATCTCAGGTATGTGTTGCTGAAAAACATTGGGGCTGTGAGCATTAAAGCTGACATAACTGACACAGTAGTATACATTCAGCAATGGGCTGTACACCTGTGAGGTGTGGTGCACAGTACATGGCAGGGTGCAGAACAGGTGCTCAGCAATACTGTGTACATGGGTGCAGTGGTATCCAGGGGAAGGGGCTTCACCTAGTGACACAGCACATGTATAACACACATGTATACTGTTACCAGCATGGATTGGCTATAGCTGCACTGCATGCTGTTGGGTACCATATGTTATTTATGTTGACAGAGGGGTAATAGGAGGACTGTGTGTACTATCATTGTGCACCCTCACCTGTATGTGTCTGTGTGCATCCTCGTGTGATTGTGGGGTGTTCATACAGCAGTACCTCCCTCTGGGATCATACAGTACATGAACATGGACCGCCACATTACACACTGGGAATACGTGTCATGTGTGTAATCACAGGACAGCTGATAGTATAATATGGTCTGTAGCATGGAACAGGCATTGATAGGAGAGGGAGACACCAGGTACACCCTTAATATCGCATTCAGCAGAGATGTCAGCTACCACCCACATATGCAGCACTACAGATGCATTGGGGAAGTACTAGTCAACACCAGTGAGTGTATACAAATATTACATTTGTCACATGATAGGCTGATTGAGCAGCATATCTGGCATGTACTGAGCATTACATACACATGGTAGCCCACACACATATAGGGGCCATGCTCATGGTGTCCAGACATACACAGGGTGAACACAGAATGACAGCAGTGAGGCCATCTAAAACCACTACACACAGGTCAGACCGGTAATGTTGTAACAGGTCTTGTGTTGTGATCGCTTATGTAGGCATTTAGAGGACTGATATGTTAATGAGTGGTATCAATGTATGTATGTTACCAAGTGTGATGTAGGATGGGGGATGGGGTACACATGGACATATACTTGGGACTGTCTGTAACGTCAAGGACAGGTAGGTATTATCGTGGTGTGTATGTGTGTGTGTGTGTGTGTGTGTGTGTGTGTGTGTGTGTGTGTGTGTGTGTGTGTGTGTACTGTTAGGCAATGCTGTACAGGTTTTAAAGTGCATTTATTATTTTCTCCCACAGGTGGCGAGGTGGGTCAGGGTCCCTCCTGTATGCAGTCTGATGTTGGTGTCCATACAGATACCAAATATGATGATAGTACTGTTGAGGCACAGTTAGGGTTGTCAGGGGCTGACACTGCACCATCATTTGACATCACCCGTTAAGCCACACCAAAACACAGTTTCAGTGCCTATACATACCCCATCACCAGTGGCCATAGCGGAGGGACAGCTGGCGTTTGGTGGCAGTGCACAGGAAAGTGTGGTAATCAAGCATACTGTGTCTGGTCATAGCAGGCATGGCCAGATGTCTGGCAGGGCACCACATATGCAGATGTCCCAGGGTGCTTGTGTTAGGGCCGCTGGATATCATACCACTGGCAGAGGCGGCATAGCTGGTACCAGCAGGTGCATGTTTCAGGCTGTCATGGCAGCACAGGCATGTATGGAACATTACACCAGACAGGGCCTGAGGCTGCAGAGGGCTGCTCTCACATCTGTAAGTGACAACATCCGTGAACTGTCTGGTGCCATCCATGCTTATTCCGAGCTCATGGATAGATGGCATGCTGAGATGATGGCTTTCATCGCCTGTGGTATGTCTGTGCTTGAACATGTAGTGGGGGTGTGGCAATGGCTGTGTGGATGTAGGCCAGCAACACCAACAGCTGGCAGTCAACGTGGACGTGCTAGGACACCAAGGGGCTTCCGTAGTTGCAGTACCAGCCCTGGCAGTACGGGGGGTGCTGTCCACACCACAGCAGGCCACGTGCAAATGGTACTGGCCAGTCCCAGGAGGGACCTGGTACCAGTGGACATTTGTCATCGGCAGGTGAGAGTAGCACATCGAGGCCTGTACCTGGACATGCCCATGGAACCCCTGGCAGGCACAGTCCACATGTCCATGGCCTGAGGTAGTGAACTGCATAGCCTGCCAGGTATGGTCTGCAGCTGTGCATAAACACCTGTGTAGGGCAGCCACATGGCAGAACTCTGCGCATGCATACCCACATACTATACAAATGCACCTAGGGCAACCCCATACCTACACACACTGCATCACCAAGCCCAGCTCACCTCAGTACACCCCTCACCCACACACATGGTGTCAAATGTATGGCCCACCCTCGGCCTCTGGCAAATCAACAACACACCCTGTGCATATGATGATACCTGTGCCACATCCTTGTCATCCATACCATCAATGCAGGGATAGGCTAATGTGGTTGTGATGCACATGGTGACTGTACTACAGTGTACCACAATACTGCAGTGTAACATGTTATAAGGAGTAAAGGGTAATGCATATATGTCAAGTAGTGTAGCTGTCCAGCAATGATGCATTATAGCTGTTAGTAACACTGGTTGATTGCAGTCTCTATAATGTTATCCATTTGTGTTGTAGGTGTACATCTGTCAGCACGAGGATGCCCTGTGCATATGATGATACCTGTGCCACATCCCTGTCATCCATACCATGATTGCAGGGACAGGCTAATATGGCTCTGATGCACACGGTGACTCTACTACAGTGTACCACAATACTGCAGTGAAACATGTTGTAAGGAGTGAAGTGTAATGCATATATGTCAGGTAGTGTAGCTGTCCAGCAATGATGCATTATAACTGTTAGTAACATTGGTTGATTGAGTTCTCTATAATGTTATCCATTTGTGTTGTAGGTGTACATGTGTCAGCACAAGGATGGTCTGCAGTCATATTTCACAATGGGGTATGGCACTGTGGTGACACCATGGCTGTGACATATCTGGGGTACAGTTGAACACATGTCACAGGTTAGTATAACAGTTATTGCCTGTGCCACATGGACAGGCGACTGGCTGGGGCATGTCTACCCTATAACCTGATGTGGACCCATCCACATACACACACACTGTTACTTGGCAGCACTGGGACTAGACCCTTACCTAAGTATGTAGTGATACTGAAGTGAGTGGCTTACATTGCACACACCACACAGCGTTTAGGGTGAGGTGGGTCCCAGGTTACATGTTTCATGCAAAACATCCCCAGACATGTACAGTATGCTAATGGGAGATGTAATGGGTGTATATGGACAATATGTAGTGTGACATACCTTCATATACACATTAACAGACACATAACAGGCAGACACACATCCAAGAGACCAGGGCCTGTCGCTGCTAACTAACTTGACCGTGTGTCCAATGTGTTACAGGTAGGCTGCACACAGCACATGCATAACTGGCCTGGATTGTGGCATCAATTATCTGTATGGTTGATGGTGACAGTGGTAACCATAACGTGGTACATGGGACATATACCAGGGGGTGTACCTTGGTGTAATGACAGCGTACACAGAACCCACATCCCTCAGTCAATATTGTACTCCCTGAAACCCATGATGACACTCTGCCATACACACCATCACACATTATCCACGACTGCGATACAACCCATGTTATACCCCAACAATGGTACTACAGGGATATGCATCTAATGCACATGCCGCACGCATAGTAGGGTGTTGCATTGTCATGCCTCACCTATGGGCAGCAACAACCTTATCTGTACTACTGTGTGGCAATGGGGTATTGTAATAGGAGTATGTGGCCTCAGAATGCTGTACCCTGCAGATATACGGACATGCACACATACACACACTTGCCAGAACACAATGGGTATCCCATGCCTATCAACCCATTTGTACAACACTGTTGTGCAGGTACTGCAAGGCTCATGTAGCCGGTATGGAGAAGAGCTTAATAGGGTAATGTAATTTCCCATACAGCAGCAGCCACAACTGACTATGGCAATGAGTGTTGCGGTGGTTGGAAAGGCCCTCATGGAATTCCCAAGTACAGGTGTGCTAACACAAAGATACTGCTATACTTAGTCATGCACATGCACACATGTGTCAGTACAGGGGTGCATCGCTGCAGATGGTCATAGCTGTATACCTAGCTATTGTCAAAGGAGAGATGGGTTGTGTAGAGGTTTGTGTGTACAGAGGTATCCTGCCACCTGCCATGTGGCAGCAGGAAATGTATTGACAGACACTACTGTGGTGGACCTCAGGGTAAGAATGACATGCATGAGCCAATCCTCCAGGTGCCTCCTGCACATGGCCACTGAGGTGATCAAGTTGACATGTATGTAACATGCATTACAACACATGGTTAGTGTCTGTGATTGACACCTGTACCCAAGCATGTTCTGTTGACTGTGGTAGTGTAGTGGAGGTACCCGTGGCATGTGGTGCATACATGGTGTCATCTCCTATATGTGCCAGTTCTTAAACAGCTGGGCAGACATGTCAATGTCAATAAAGCTTAGGTTGCCTGTACATATCCCAGCTGTATAGCTGCCATCTGCACATCTGTACAGGGACTGGCAGTCATCAGCTTGGCAATTAGCTATGCAGTAGGATGAGTATGTTGACAGATAGATGTTTGACAACAATATGTATGCCATAACTACATGTCAGAAGCCCTCACTATCATGTGCTGTACAGACGGTAGTTTACAGTTACATTCCACATGTCAGATCATTACCCAGTAGGGGTTATATACTCTGACACAGATCACACACCAGGGATACAACAGAGAGGCCTCAGAGTCCAGCTATACCTGCAGGTGTGCCTGTTGTCAGTACTACATTTAGCACTCTGCTCTTACCTGGGTAAGCACTGTCAACAGTAGTACCACCATGATACAGTACATGCCAGTCTGAAAGCATGTACCATGAGCTACTACACCTGTTTGTAACACATTCACACAGATGACAGTGCTGTACAGGCCTCATATACATCTGTGTCCCACACATGACACTCACACCCCTTGCTACTGTAATGATAGCACATAGGTGCATGTATTGTACATAGCTGTACATGCACTTATTACAGATGCCATTACTCTGCTATGTTATCAGATTGGGTGGTGTAAACTGGTTACCAGGGCTAAGCCATGGTTAGCAAGTATCAACATTGCTGCAGTATAACAGCTGAGCTGATTTGCGCACTGGTAAGCAATGCCTACACTGTGTAAGTGCCTGTATGTTTACCGTAGCTTAGCACCACTTAGCTTCACACAAACCTGCTTAAAGCTGCTCAAAACTGCTTTAATTACTCTTTACCTGACAACCATTGTTCTGCCCAGCAACAAAATGAACAGCCTTTGAACCCAGGACTCTGTAAACTATAGTCACAACACTTAACCACTACACCATGACCACTGTGAAGACAACTGGTGTTTTAACCAATATATCTGTCAATACACATATTGAGTAGTATTGAACAATTGCCTTTACTTCCACAATTGTGTAGTACTTGTTATTAATATGACTGTTGCATCACATATTAGTTCATTAGCTCATAGATTAGTAGTTCATAGATTAGTACTTATAATGTACACATAGCAGATACATGTGGTGAGATACATCTGGGAGGGTATACACAACTGTGAGGTTTACACATGACAGGAATATGGATATATACATATAATAGGTCGATATATGTCTACATGTACATACACATGTATACTCATACATATGTCAGTATACACATTTGTATAGTGCAACATATGTATGGCCATGTGTACATCTCTTTGTATGTACACACACACACACACACACACACACACACACATATATATATATATATATATATATATATATATATATATATATATAAAACAATATGTGCATATATATCTCTTCTGATACACCTATTACTGCCAATATACATGTAGATATCCATACGTATATGTGCATATGTATCTCTAGCTGTATATGTGTAGACATATATTGCTCTGTATATGTATATATCCGAGTGTTTATATGTATATATATATATATATATATATATATATATATATATATATATATATATACATATACATATCCATCTATGTATGTTGATATGTTATTGTGTATATATCTATATAGATACATGGATAATTATATGTACATATATGTTCACCATATGTCCTGAACATGGAGTGGAGCCCTACCTCCACCCCAATAATCCCAACCTCTTAGTGCAAGGGGATGACAGGTATGTATTGCAAGTATATGTGTAGATTATTCCTACTGTAATAGGGATTGTCTTTGAAAGCATGTTGTGTGTGGGAGGTCACATCTGCTTTTAACATGTGTGCCATTGGCTACTGACAGACATCCTAAGGACATCATAGTACAGTACCACTGCTAGCAAAGCAATGCTCCAGAGGACTACAGCAGAGATATGGCCAACATATGTGGACAGTCTGACACACTCTGGTCAGTCCAGAGGTATACACAGAACCCCTTAGCGCAAGAAATAGGTTCATAGGTTGGTAATAGGCTGTCAACCATAAGGCCTATACAAGCCTAGCCATAACAATTCTCTGGATATTTCTTCCCACAGTATTTACCTCCCTGGACCCCTGTCTAGCAAGGCAATTGACATGATCCTTGGGGTGAATTTCCTATCTCCCATCCAATCGTCAAGGTTCCTTTTGAAGAGGGCCAAAGAGATGCTCTGCTTGACATGTATGGGCAGTCTCTTCCAGAGTATGGGGAGTCTCTGGGTCAGTAAACTATCCCTCCAGCATGTGTTGTTCATTGTGATGACAAGGTTTAGATCCCTGGAGTGTGTGGCTCTAAGGAATTGGGATTTGTTTTAAGTGGAGCATGTCCAACAGCTCAGGGTTTGACATGGCCTTGTATGTTAAGCAGAGATCACCTCTGAGTAGATGATATGCCACAGAGTATAGCTGGAGTTTTTTTAGACTGTCAGCATAGGGCATCTGCTTTAGGCCTGTGATTCTTTTAGTGAGGTATTTCTGTGGCCTTTCCAGCTGTTGCAGGTGTCTTGTGAGGTACATACCAAATGGGCCGTTGTACTCTATAATGGGTCTAATGAGGGATGAGTACAGTGGGACAATGACCTCCTTTTTTCTGGATGAAAAGCCCTTAGTGATGAGGCGTGCCACATAGAAGGATTTCCTTACTGTTGTGGCAATGTGGTTATCAAAGATGAGACCACTGTCATCCTGTGTCCCTAAGTCCCTCATCACACTTTTGTTGTTTAGTGTACTGCCACCTATGTCATAATTCATGGGTACATGCTTTTTTCCAAAGGGGATAACTATACATTTCTTGACATTATGCATGAGCCCATGGCTCTGGCATCAAACATCTGTTTCTGTAAGGCCCTTTTGTAGAATATACACATCATTTGGGGATTCAGTAATGGCTCCCAGTTTGCAGTTATTTGCGAACTTTGTTAGCTAGAGTACCTCAGTGTTGGCCTGTACTTCAGAGAAGTAGATGCTAAACAAGAGCGGTTCCAGGACTGAACCCTGTGGTACTCCACTTGTCACCTGTTGGGAGCTGGATTTGGAGTTGGCTACTTTTACAGTCTGGGTTCTGTCAGTAAGCCAGTTGGCAGCCCATCGAGTGATGTAGGGATTTATGCCCAGCTTAGTAAGTTTATCTATGATTCCAGATAGCGGGATGGTGTCAAAGGCCTTGGTGAGGTCCCGATAAGCTGTGTGGATCTCCTTACCCTCGACCACACCTCTGGAGACTGATTCAAAAAAGTAAATCAGGCTCAGGAGACATGATCGTCCTTTCAGAAACCCAAACTGGGTGGGGGTCCAGTGTTTGAAGGTTGCCAATGTCTTTGTTTATAAGTTCCATGATAATGCGTTCCATGCCCTTGCAGATCAGGCTTGTCAGTCTGATGGACCAGTAGTTCCTGGGATCCATGGTGGATCCCCCTTTGTGGAGTGGGATAACTGTAGCTGTGCACCACTCAGTGGGCACGAAGCCAGAGGTGAGGCTATGATTAAACATGACACTTAGGTGAGGTGCCAGTTCATTTTGTAGTTCATGTAGTACACAGCCCAGGATGTCATCTGGTCCCATGGATGCTGTATCCTTAGCTTGGGAGAGTGCAGTTTCTACCTTTGTGGCCATGATTACTGGAATTTGGCAATCTTTTGGCAATGAGATGGGCCTTTTAGGGGGTGAGAGGAGGGTGAAGTTGGCACTAAATCAATCTGCCAGGATATTGGTAATATCCTTGGGATCAGTATATTTAATGAAATTCTATTATAGCTCAGAGGAGATGTGGACCCAGCCTGACAATGTGGATGTTAACAGCCATGTAGATGGGTATATCACGTAAATAGTAGTATACATTTGCCTGCATAGGTTATGCATTCACACACCCCTGTCTGTCCTGACACAAAATAACTGCTGGTTCAGAGGTGCCATGGCCACATACTACCCACTAATTAGTGACATACATCTGCACAGCATCCCACTGCTTTGTCTGACATACATGATTGTTATGGTGGTCCAGCAGTAGTACATCTGGAAAGTATCTTGACATAACATCTCACTGGGTAAGTACACTAAGCTGCTAGGCATGTAACAAAGCACTGTGAAGGCTACAGGCAGACTGCCACAACACTGGCCTACATTTCCTATGGGGAATACACATGTACCTGCATATATAGCAAGCTCTACAGGCATGTCACAGCACAGAGTAACAGACACCTGTGTGAAAGTGCATAACCACAACCAAGTGAACACAGCCACAGCCACATAAGGTAAGCTAGCATAACATTACAGTATATGGACTATCTCATCAACACCATCCTCATATGTGCCACTCACACACTAACCCTACATATACTGGGCCACTACACAGTGTGGTCCAATGCCTGTCTGTGGTAATGGACATGTGTGTGTTTGGCCCTACAAACATGTAAGCCAATAAGGAAACATACAGTGGAGCAGCATGTAACATCAAATAGAACAGGACCAAGAACAATGACATCTACCACAGTTTGTGCACAGGGCGAGATACATATTCACAATAAACCAAATACGAAATGTAAAATGCTGCAAACCAAGCCAAATAGTGTGAACCAAGTGGAATACGCCAATAACCAGCGAAGCTATGATACACCTCTTTATTTGTAAAAACAGCTTTGAACGAAAAACAAAAACGTTACAATGCACTCCGATAACCCTGTGCAATTCAATTAAAACCAATAAACTAATATAAAATGTGATTAAGCGCTTTCATCCACTCAATCGTGGACTTCATCATAATCGCATACAAACATAGTGTGAATCATTTTATAAACTTTTTGGCGCCAACTTTTTACACAAAGATTTTAAGCCATATTCATCCTGTTTTTTCTACAACTCGTTGACGGTCAATCAGTTAATGTTTCAGGTAAAAATCAATGTACAGTGTGCTCCTACATACAATACCGGTATTGAAATATAAAATGTACAGTTTACAGTATAAAACTCTTTTAAATACTTTTAAGATAGTGTACTATCAATTTTGTATTAAAATTGTATATTAAAACTTCCAAATATAATGTATATTATAATGTAGTTGAAACCTGTTGTATATAATTACCTTACTACATAAGTAGACCTAAGAAATAGGCTGATTGTCTAATTGCACTTTTACATTTTAAAAATGCATATAAAAAATGCATAAAAAATTACTTATAAAAAGCTATTGAACCAATGAATGTATGTTAAAAAATATATGTATGAATAAATGCCCTAAGTAAATAAAACATATATACTATTGAATAGTGTAAGTGTAGTTACTATGATATATTGATACTTTCCATAAGACTTCAATTCTTTTCTATGATATGTGTGAGATGTAATATAAGAATATAAATGTAGAGAATTAATCAAACCATATAATTATTAGTATACTAAAAACATTAATAATAATAATCATATTATAAGTAATAACTGATGTTAATTAATTTATAATAAATATAATAAATATTAAAATGGTGAATGGTATTTGATTGCTGTAAGTGAAAGAATATATAATAATACAATTAAATACATTTATGGCAGAGTGT
>NC_056733.1:377148197-377158197 GCF_019279795.1 Protopterus annectens
TTTTTGGGAGACCTTTTTCCTGGAAAACTTGAAACCCCTGTTTTTTGCCCAGGATTTTTAGGGCAATGGCCAAAAAAGGGGAAAATTTCCAAGGTTTTAAAGTTTTAAGGTTTTTTCCCAGTTAGGGGCAAAGGGTTTTTAAACCCCCCATTTATTCGGGGGTTTTGGGGAGGTTTTCCCAAAACCCAGGTTTTTCCTGAAAATACGGGGGGGAAAAGGGCCCCCGTGATTAAGGTTCCTAATTGGGGTTTCCCAGGTGCAATTGTCTGGTAGAAGCAGCCCTTAGAAAAGTCCATGAGTGATTGTAGCTGTCTGCTAGTACAGATCACAGATGGATTGTGCTCTATCATGTAGTAGTGTCCTTCTGACGTTGTGGCTGGGGGTCTACCAGACAGGTCCCCTGCCATTGTAGCAGTGGGTCTTGTTGTTATTTGGGATAGCAAAATCCATGCAGTCCACTAGGTGTCCATAGAATGTGTATGTAAAGGATGCAGCAGTGTGAGCCGTATATGCCACTGTCTCAGGATCTCTGAAGGATATCACCATGCTTCGGTCAAGTGAGATGTTGGCTCATGAGAAGTTCACCAAGATTATCCAGGATGGGTGTGTGGAGGGTATATGTATGTCTTGTGAGATACATGTATGTTCTGACCTTACCAATGAGGGGTATATCGCTGGTGTGGAACATAGAGTCCCCATGATGGTGATCAGCAGGTCCAATATGTATTCCCCCTTGTGGCTGTGCTGACTGGTTGTGCCAGAGCATATGAGTCCACAAATTGTAGTGCTGTTGGGTGAGGTTGTCGGGCCTTGAGTAGTATCCCCAGTCAATATGTGTGTATATGAAGTCACACAATATAATGGTGTCTGTGGAGACCTTCATATTCTCCATAGTTCCCACAAAAGCCGAGTGTGTTTCCTGAGTTTGGGAGTGTGTTCAGTAGCAGGCAACAAACTGAAAGGCAGTATTGCACAATGGTAGTTGTATATGTATGGTCTGTGATGCTTTGTGTAGTGCTACTAACCTGGAGGTGTGTGTATCTGTGATGTATATGGATACTCCCCCTAGTTGTGTTGTCTGTTCCAAGTCTTGTTGTCAGACAGCATGGTATGAAACATAACCTGGTAGTGCTGATGTGCATAACCGAGCCAGAGCCAGGTGTCTGTCAGTGCACAGATATTGCTCTCCTCCATACTGAGGAGAGTCCTGAGTGGCCACAATATGAGGTTAACACAACTGTTGTTGAGCAGCATTACCCTTAGTTTCATTTAACCTGTAATGTCTATGGAGGTGGGCTTGTCTTCTGATCTCTGCTTAAAAAAGGCACTCTGGTGGTAGCAAGAGCCTTAGCTAGCATACCAAAGTCCAAGGGTGACAGGTGCAAGCTGTCTATAGTGAAGCTACGTGGCATGTTGAGCATGTCACCATATGCTGACAGGCACTGTATCCCCTATGAATGAAACACATTTGTTAGCCAACTGTTAAATGTGATATGTGTGTCCGTATACTGTGACATCATAATTGGTGGGTGTAAGATGTTAGACAAGGTCAGGGTCATACTGGCCTGGGCTACATGATCAGAATGTACCTCCATGTATCATGTCATGTGGTCCAGGGAGTAATGTCTGAGGTTACACACACCACCATGGACAATGATGGTGCCAGTCTTGTACTTGCTTTGGAGTGACCTGACTGCCTGTGTTATGTGGCAGATCCTGGCACCCAACAGACAGCCCAAAGTGACTATTCCCTCGTCAGGACTGCTGAGTGGTACGTCAGTGTGTCTGAACATAAGTGTCACCTATTACAAGTGTATTAGGTGTGTTATTTAGCCAGAAGGGCAGTGACTGTGTGGCACACTGACATTGTGAACTTAGTGATATGTGGGTATTGTAGTGGGGTAGCAGATTTGTGTGTGTCTGCTTCGGAGGTCTCTGCTGCTTAGGTAGAGTACATTTACAGCATCCGAGTATGTCAATGTGTGCTAATGTGGTTTGAGTGCTGTTGCTAGAGGATATGTGAGACTGATATGTGGTGTGTGTGGTTACCTTCACCACCTGATAGACTGTGCTAGTCATGGGTTGAGCGAGTTCAGCTCCCTGTATGTCTATGAGGTCTGATCTGCAAGGTCATAGAGTCCATCATGGCTGCAGTCATAAACAGAGCTATTGGAAGCTGACACACACACAACCCTACCAACTGTGGTATGTTCATGTGCGGATCATGGTTCCCAAACATGCTAGACTGTTTGCAAGGCAGCCACCCAGGACATACATCAATGAACACATCTACACATGTGTCACATAGACTTTCAATAGCCCTTTATCAACATCCCAGACACATGTAGTATCCACAAAACCAAGAAGCTGTGCATAAATATGTGTTGACATATGACGGAATGTCAATGTGTCCACAGATAGATCACACAAGGTAAGAATACTGAGGTCATGTTCAAGCTGTTGATACCTGCTGACCCACATGGACCATTCCTAGAATGGCATAAAACCAAGTGTACACATATCACCATGTCCAGTCTGATGATGTCACCATCCTATAAATACAGCAAGTAAAGAGAAACCAGCCAATAAAGCAAATAGCGTGCCGTGTTAATGCGTTTCTTTCCAGTGTCATAACATAGTTAGGTAGGGGTTTGAATCCTGCAAAGTGTGTGTGTGTGTGTGTGTGTGGGGGGGGGGGGTGTATGTGTGCAGTTTCCTTTGAGAGGTGTTCCCTTTTTGGAGACTGGGAAAACTCAGTAAAGGAGGTACATTTCTCTTTGGAAAGTCTAATGATGTCACCATCCTACAAATACAGCAGGAGAAGGGAAACCAGCCAGTAAAGCAAATAGCGTGCCATGTAGTGTTTCACTCTCTAGTATCATAACATAGTTAAGTAGGGGTTTGAATCCTGCAAGCAGTGAATGTGTGTGCGTGTATGTATGCAATTGTCTTTGAAAGGAGTGCCCTTTTTGGAGACTGTGAAAGCACACTAAAAGAGGTACATTCCGCTTTGGAAAGTCTGATGATGTCACCATCCTACAAATATAGCAGGAGAAGGGAAACCACCCAGTAAAGCAAATAGCATGCCATGTTAGTGCGTCTCTCTCTCTAGTATCATACCATAGTTAGATAGGGGTTTGAATTCTGCAAGCAGTGATTGTGGGTGTGTGTATGTATGCAATTGTCTTTGAAAGGAGTGCCCTTTTTGGAGACTGTGAAAACACACTAAAAGAGGTACATTCCTCTTTGGAAAGTCTGATGATGTCACCATCCTACAAATGCAGCAGAAGAAGGAACACCAGCCAGTAAAGCAAATAGTGCGCCATGCTAGTGCGTCTCTCTTTAGTATCATAACATAGTTAGGTAGGGGTTTGAATCCTGCAAATGCTGACTGTGTGTGTGTGTCATTGTTGGTCAACACGGTGTGGGTTTTGCTTTTACTATGGTGTGACATAGTATGATGACAACAGTAAGTGCATTGCAGACATCAGGTATCTGCGTGGCAAATATATATGTGTACATGTCCCCTCAATCACTACATAGGTGTGAAGCCTGCATACTACATAAATACATTTGTTTCCATTGACAGGTTGTGCCGCTGCTACTCAGATCGTAGGTCACATATGTATGTATGTGACATCGCTGTCCACTGTCATGTTCTGTGGCCAAGGTCATCTGTTGCACACACACCCATGACAGTTACTTAAGAGTAGTGTGAGTGAGGGTATATGCCTGGGGTATATGTCAGACATGGTCATACACAACAAAGTCTGCCAAGAATGGACAGTCTTTATAGGTGTATGACTGCCTTGTGGATATGCATTCAGGCCTCTAATGTCTGTAATACACCGGACTCTACAATGCCTATGGATATGTGGATACCAAGGGATACATGACATAACATGGGTCTGTATGTACACAATGGTACCCGACATACATGTTGAGGGCTACCAACGGTGTGGTACTGACGGGATAGTATGTATAGTACATGAGGATGACTATGCCATAGTCGGCTTACTGCTATACAGCATGTATCACACAACAGATATCTGTCTGTATGATACCCTTGTGTAGGATATGCATCCCATCCAGGGAGTGCATTGTAGGCCATTCCATGCATTCCCAGATTTGGATGGACACATCCCTAGTGTGTCTGCATGTACCTAAGGGGGCTATATGACACACAGGTGTGGTCACAGTAATGGGTGGCGGTCATCACCACTGGTTAGTGTTATAGTGAAGCACCGGAAGGATCCAATTGATACTGGGTTCCCTACTACTGTGTGTCATTTGTCAGGACATCATCCAATGATTACTTATAGTCATGCTATTGAGGTTGTGTATATTACCAGACTGCAAATCATTGAATGATATTAACGGTATCACCCGCAGCATAGTGTCAACCCATGTCATACACACGTCTACCCATGTTAGTACATAACTGTAGTAGAATGCATACTGGCCATTGAAAGATGCAATGGGATGTTAATAATGTGTACGACACGGTATGCCACACATCCCATGTGTCCACTATGCACGTACATCCAGACAGTGCACACCCACCATGTTCACAGATGTACACTTGCTAATCTGTACTGCACACATTACACACATACTGTCCACTCGCTAACACATGCTGGCAACACATCACACATCAGCCAAGTGGCACATGGGTGGATAATACATACTCAGACCTAACAGTGGTGTAAACAATGATACATTGACAATCAGAGCTTTGATGCATAATGTCTGCTCAGATATACCTACAAGGATGTAGTTAGACTTCCTTGTTGACAACTCGCTATTATTGCTACACTGCATCAGCACCATGTTAGCCTGTCCCTCCATCGATAATGCAGATGACAGGAGGCAGCACAGGTATCATCATATGCCCAGGGTGTTTTGTTGTTTGCCAGAGCCTGACATTGACCCATCCAATCGACATGTCTGTGTGTGTGTGTGTGTGTGTATGTGTGTGTGTGTGTGTGTGTGTGTGTGTGTGTGTGTGTGTGTGTGTGTGTGTGTGTGTGTGTGTGTGTGTGTGTGTGGGACAACAGTGCAGCATGGGCCAATGTTGATGTAATGTGTGTGTGTATGTGTGAGCCCTAGTTGTTTGCTTAATGTGTGTGTGTCTGCATGCACACAGCTCCACCATGTGGCTGCCATATATGGTGGTTAGTGGGACAGCCACAGACTGTACCTGCTTGGCTGTACAGATCACTGTCTCCGGCCACGGACACAGTACCTGTGCCTGGTAGGGGTGCTACGGACGGTATCGGGTACCAACCCTGACTGGGTACTGTCATCAGAGGCAGAGGTACGATGACTGGACCCATGTCCCTGCTGGGACTGGCCAGTGCCACGTGCATGTGGTCTACTGGGACGGACAATGGACAGGCCAGCCCCAGCATTGCTGGGGCTGGTAGTGCCACTACAGGAGCAGCTGTGAGCTGTGGGCCGTCCACGACCACTGCCAGCTGTTGCTGTTGCTGGCATGCATCTGCGTCAACATTGCAACTGTCCCGCATAGTCCTGGCTTGAGGAAGACATGTTGAGAAGGGCATCTATTGTCTCCCCCCAACGTCTATCAATGACCTTGGTGTATGTCCAGATGGCACCGGCAAGGTCACGGACGCTGTCATTGATAGCGGTGTTATGTGCCCTCTGCACCCTAAGTCCCTGCCTGGTGTACCATTCCATATGTGCCTGAGCCTGCATTACAGCCCAGAACAAAGTGGTCGTCGTAGGACCTGTGAGGGCATGCCTGCCAGGGGCAATACGTCCAGTGGTGCTCCCCCAAGAACCCCTGGACCTCCGCCTGTGTGGTACCATTCTGGGTCTATGGCTATGACTGCTGTGAGGGGATGCAGGTGCCATGGGTACCACACTCTGCTGGTCAATGCCAACTGTATGCTGTCCCTCCCCTATCGCCATTGGTGGTGAGGGATGTAATGGCAGTATGAGTGTGTGCATAGATGGGGTTGAATGCTGTGTACTGTCGATTGGTGGACCAACAACAGACCCTGTCAAATCTCCCTGTGCCAAAATACATGTGTCATCATCACCACTATCCATGGCAGTGGCTTCAGGACGCCTGCTGCTTTCGCCAAGCCCTACCTCAGCACCTGTCAGAGGAAGACAGGAAACACACGTTATGGTCTGCACATGCACGCATGCACACATGCACACATGAACACATGAACACATGCACACATGCACACATGCGTACAGGCACACAGGCAGCATGAACACATGCACACATGAACACATGAACACATGCACACATGCACAGATGCACACATGAACACATGCACACATGAACACATGCACACAGGCACACAGGCACACAGGCATACAGGCACACAGGCACACAGGCACATAAGAACACATGCACACTCCTCATTACAGCAGATACACACACACAACAGAAATCCAAATCATACTCAATACTGGTTGAAGGTAGGTGACAGTATCACAAGGCAAACAGTCATGCACACATATCAGCATGCAGAATAAGTGTTGATCAAGTCCATGCAGTGTGAGTGTAGACAGCCATAGTTAATGACAGTGTACATGGCTGTAGTGCATGTGTGTACATGTTCAGTGATTGCCTACACCCTGGAACACAATGTGTACAAGGACACAACATTTCTGTGCAAGTATTATAAGCTCTGCAATATCCTGTGCACCATCACACACAGGTATACATACCATGGCTGTGTGTGTTATCTGGGTGTCACATGGATTTCCATGTCTGATTGCAGTGTCTGTGTCTGTAGCAGATAATTGTGGACACAGGTGTAGCACATGCATGCTATGTCCACACACAGGATGAGTGGTGCATGTATACATGATGGGATACCAATCCTGGACATGGCCATTGTAACAGTATGGGGTGTAGTACCATTAGCCATCATCATCATGCATCATGTGGTCACTCAAGGCCACTAAAGTGTGCTAGACTACTGCCTAGCATGCTGTACCTGAACCGCAGTGCCGTGGCTAAGTTCACAATTACACAGCCACGTTGCACAATGGTGTGTGAGGTGTCTAATAGGGATCATTGCCTAACATACTGTGTTATGTGTTGAGGAGTGTTGCACAGCCCCATGCTAGGCCCCTACCCCTCAGGTATAGTATGTGTGGTGTGTGGATGACATGTGGGATATTGAAGTGTGATCTGGCAGCGGGTGTCCGGTTACACTATGTGTAGCATGTTGAGGTGTACTGCGTATGACAAGCATGTTATGTTGTGTACATGTGTGTCAACTATGGCTATCCAATGTGCAGCACAGTGTTGCCACATTTGTGTCTGATGCTCTGTGCATTGCATGTGATTGAGGCAAGCTACTGACATTACTGAGATGTTTCACGTTTCACAGCAAACATGCACAGCATGCATTATGCGTAGGTGTGTTATGTGTACATGGCCTACACCTCATCTATGACATGCATAGTTCAATACCAAGTTTAAAGTTTTAACACACTCACCAGCATGCAATGTCTGCCCTGCTGTCACACCAGAGGGACCTGCAAGAATATGACACAGTTTGTCAGTGACCACAGTTGTGACATTGCTACTGTGAGTGTGCTAAACTACAGTAAAACAACAGGCATAGGTGTACAGATACTATTCAAATTATCAGTATTGCACATAATTGGCAGCACAATTGCTAAACACAGTACACATCTCACACATGCATAATCTAACAATACAGGTAACAGTAGTCTACAGCTAGGGCATGTTACCTGCATGCTCCATGTCACCATGCTGGGTGGCTCCGGCCTCCATGACAACACATGTGTGATGTTGTTGCTGCTGTAGGCCAGGAGCCACCACACTTAGCAGCAGTTTCTCCACTCTGGTGAGGGGGGGATGTATGGCCACCCCACCACCTGTGGCAAGCTGTTGTCTGTGGATATCAGACGCACACCACCGGACATGTCTAATTAAATCACCGCAGTGATGGCGTACCTGCTCATATGTCCAGCTATGCATGCCTATGTCATTTACCCGACTAACAAGTTTTTGCCACAGTGCAGTACGCTCCTGCTGGTGCTGGATGGCCCTTGAAAACAGCAGGGTATAGTGCTGAACCAGGCTGTGGTGGATTTCCTGTTCCTCTGCAGCTGTGTAGCAGGGGTTCCTGTGATGAGCCATAAGCCTGGAAGACAAGTAAACAATATGTGTGAGCAAGTCATGTGGCACACTTAACATTATACAGTACAGATATCAGTTAACTGCCATGTATAGCATCTGTTCATCTGTCAGAGGATACACACATTCAATACCACATATCACTGCTCAGCCCACAACTGGCTGACAGTGCCTGCCACACTCCATATGACACACCAGTATACACCAGTACTCGGCTCACTGTTTGGGATCCAATGCACAGCCTTGCTAGGGGGGGGGGGTACCTATCAAGCTAATGCATGCAGAAATATGTCATCCATTTCAATGAATGTAAAGTACAGTTACAGTATAACCAGTAACCCACCCTAGTCGTTGATGCCATACCCCTACCTAACATATGTGCACAGTTGTTAATAAAGCTGGCATACTGCTGTAACAGAGTATGCATGTTGCTAGGTACACATGCAAACTCTGCATCACACATGTGATTGCGGTCGTGGTACAGGCATCATTACACGCACATCAGACATTCATACAATACACAAATGTCTGCTAACACAGATGAGCATGTGCTATGTACCTTACAGTATTGCGTGCCCCTACTTACAGATACCTATGCCTGAGGAATGTAATCTGTGCAGACTACAGGAAACACACAAGGCAGTGTTACCAGGGAATGTGAACATACACCATACTGTGCTGTTTAGGCCTACAGCTTCAGGTGGTACAACAGTTCAAATGTCAGCTAGATTCACCAGCAGTACTACTTACTGAGCATACATGTATTGCTTCAGCCTATGATGGGACACCACAGTCGTACACAAGGAACTACGTCACAACATATACCATCCTATTATGTCTGCAACCCAATAACTGACACATCTTTCTCTGGCCTCACACTTAGGACACAAACGACCATGACAGAAACAACCTCACACTTAGCTATCACACCGTCACAGACCTTGCACACATTCACTGTCACACTCATTCCACCTCACATAGCAGATATTGCACTGTGTGCATGTCTGTGTGCATTGTGTCATAAGTAGGTAATACACTATTGTCTTTGGGGCCTACAGCAGCCTAGCCATATGCTACCCTGGCCTGTGACACACATGTAATTAGATTTCACTTCCTCCTGTCAACCGGATACACACAGGTGATTCCCAGGGCATGTTACCTATCCCCCAGACAATCATCAGGGGTATGTCTGACATCTGCTACTGAGGAGCCTTGTTTGTTCATACTGGGTGGTTTACTCCAGAGTATGGCATATTTCCCAATAGGAGCCTATCCCTCCAGCATGTCCTGTTTAATGATGTTGCAGGGACTAGGGACCTAGGCCGTGTAGCCCGGTGGGATTGTGAGGTATTGACATGGTGGTTGTCTGACTGCTATGGGTGCGGCATACCTCTGTATGTTTGGCAGAGGTAACCTCTGGGTGGCCAGAATACAACGCACTGTAGCTGTGGTTATGTGAGTCAGTCTGCATAGGGTATGTGTTTCAGGGCAGTATTACCCTTTGTGAAGTATGTCTGTGGCCTTTCCACTTGCTGTAGTTGTCATGTGAGGTACATACCACATGGGGCATTGTAATGAGTACAGGAGAACACTGACCTATATTTCCGTACATGACACATCGTTTGTGATTACACGCACCACGTAGACAGATTACAAGACTAGTGTGGCACTGTGAATATCAAAGGGGAGGCTACTGTCCACCTGTGTCCCATGTTCCCTTCTGACACCTTCAGTGTTAGTCAGGCAACCACCTATCTGGTAGTTAGTGGGTAAAGTGTTTTGGAATGGGGTATGGCACTGCAGTATTTCATACTGATGTTCAGTCCATACCTTGGTCACCAG